>NW_025540436.1:0-5928 GCF_020615455.1 Coregonus clupeaformis | reverse complement strand
TATATGCAAGTTTTGATCTTCTAGAAACAATTTGAAATAATCCATGCCATACTTCAAAGGCAGATTTTAGATTTTTAAAAGTCAAAGTATTGTGATGTGACAAAGGAGACATGAATAATGGGGTAAACATGTTTGAATAGATATTTAGCAGTTCTATAAAAAAATATATTTCCCACAACTACTAGATGAGATTAGAAAATGACATGGGTCTCAGTGACTCCATGAAAACTATAACTGCAATATAACATTTTACATTTTAGTCATTTAGCAGACGCTCTTTATCGGCGACTTACAGGAGCAATTAGGGTTAAGTGCCTTGCTCAAGGGCACATCGACAGATTTTACACCTAGTCGCTCGATTCAATGCATTAACTACAAATCACTGATATGTTTTACAGTAAATTCAAGGTTTACAGCTACTATCCAGACAGTGATCCTTGTAGTTAACTAAACATTATGCTGTACCTGTTTTCAATAGGCCCAAACCCATACATCCTCTACTAGCAAGGATAGGCAGCTCCCGTCCTCTGGGGCAGTTGGTGTCACTTTGCCCACCCCAGCTAACACTTTAAACTCCAATATTCAACTAATCATGATCTTCAGTTTAGAATGCAATTAGTTTAATCAAGCGGTGTTAACTAAGGATGGGGGAAAGTGTGACACCTCTCTGCCTGAGGACTACAGTTGCTCACATCCGCTATAGCTCCCAGGTGACATTGTCAGTTTGCCAGACCAGATGTACATAAGGTTTTCCCAGCATGGCCACTTGGAGAGTGTCTCAAACCACAATGTTTGTACTCTTCTTTCACTGAACATTATCAGTAGAAGAAGTTAAGAAGTCCTTGTAACAGGACATTTATTTAGCTTTCATTTATAATAGATGAAGCCAACCTTCTCATATCTACATGTCAACAGTGTTTTAGTGTAAAGGTATGTGGTAGTGGGTTATATTACATTTGAACATGTCCATGAGACTGTTTTTGAGGCAGCTTGATAGAAATGTAGAATTGAATATGGCCCGATATTAGTAGCTGACACCATATAAGGTGGGAGTGGTGTTTTACCTTACAGTGAAGTTCTCTCTCCGTCTTATCCAGTTTCCCTTTAGCCCATGGCATAAGTGAATCTCAATTGATTTCCATGGTTGTATATGCTTATTTTCTATCAAATCCACTTTTTTCATAACAAAGTAGCTGGTGGTCTTTACAGGAAAGACTCTAAAAAAGACATTCAAAATAAACACCATGGTAAGTCCATACAGGATGTAGTGCGGAAATTATGAGACGTTTGTCACAGCAGAAGGAAAACGTGTCCCCTGTCAATCATGTTGGCCAGGCCAGCGACTACGGTTTGTATCAAAACCTTGATAGTACATTATGACAGTTGTTGATGTAGGTTCTTGGTTCAGGGTAAAATGTTGGGAATTATTCTGAACATTTTCAAACTAGAATTGGCTGGTTAGGAGAGAGTATGATAATCATTATGGTGTGTGTCTAGAGGTGGCTGGTTAGGAGAGTGTATGATAATCATTATGGTGTGTGTCTAGAGGTGTGGCTGGTTGTGAGATATATATCATTATTGGTGTGTGTGTCTAGAGGTGGCTGGTTAGGAGAGAGTGTAATGTATTCATTATGGTGTGTGTCTAGAGGTGGCTGGTTAGGAGAGATATGATCATCATTATGGTGTGAGTCTAGAGGTGGCTAGTTGGGAGAGAGTATGATCATCATTATGGTGTGTGTCTAGAGGTGGCTGGTTAGGAGGGAGTATGATAATCATTATGGTGTGTGTCTAGAGGTGGCTGGTTAGGAGGGTATGATCATCATTATGGTGTGTGTCTAGAGGTGGCTGGTTAGGAGAACTATGATCATCATTATGGTGTGTGTCTAGAGGTGGCTAGTTAGGAGATATATTCATTATGGTGTGTGTCTAGAGGTGGCTGGTTAGGAGATATGATCATCATTATGTTTTCTAGAGGTGGCTGGTTAGGAAGACTATGATCATCATTATGGTGTGTGTGTCTAGAGGTGGCTGGTTAGGAGATAGTATGATAATTCATTATGGTGTGTTTCTAGAGGTGGCTGGTTTGGAGATAGTATGATAAATCATTATGGTGTGTGTCTAGAGGTGGCTGGTTAGGAGAGATATATAATCATATTGTTCTAGAGGTGGCTGGTTGGGAAGAGTATGATAATCATTATGGTGTGTGTCTAGAGGTGGCTGGTTGGGGAGAGAGTATGATAATCATTATGGTGTGTGTCTAGAGGTGGCTGGTTAGGGAAAGTATGATCATCATTATGGTGTGTGTCTAGAGGTGGCTGGTTAGGAGAGAGTATGATAATCATTATGGTGTGTGTCTAGAGGTGGCTGGTTAGGAGAAATATATCATCCATTATGGTGTGAGTCTAGAGGTGGCTGGTTAGGAAGAGATATGATAATCATTATGGTGTGTGTCTAGAGGTGGCTGGTTGGGAGAGTATGATAATCATTATGGTGTGTGTCTAGAGTGGCTAGTTAGGAGAAATTATGATCATCATTATGGTGTGTGTCTAGAGGTGGCTGGTTAGGAATCTATGATCATCATTATAGTGTGTGTCTAGAGGTGGCTGGTTAGGAGAGAGTATGATAATCATTATGTTTCTAGAGGTGGTCTGGTTAGGAGGGGTATGATCATCATTTATGGTGTGTGTGTCTAGAGGTGGCTGGTTAGGGAAGAGTAATATAATCATTATGGTGTGTGTCTAGAGGTGGCTGGTTAGGAGAGATATATAATTCATTATGGTGTGTGTGTCTAGAGGTGGCTGGTTAGGAGTATGATAATCATTATGTGTGTGTCTAGAGGTGGCTGGTTAGGAGAGATATGATAATCATATTCTAGAGGGTGGCTAGTTGGGAAAGTATGATAATCATTATGGTGTGTGTCTAGGAGGTGGCTGGTTGGGAGTGTATGATTAATCATTATGGTGTGTGTCTAGAGGTGGCTGGTTAGTGAAAGTATGATAATCATTATGGTATTGTGTCTAGAGGTGGCTGGTTAGGAGAGAGTATGATCATCATTATGGTGTGTGTCTAGAGGTGGCTGGTTAGGAGAGAGTATGATAATCATTATGGTGTGTTCTAGAGGTGGCTGAGATTAGGAGGATATGAAGTAATCATTATGTGGTGTGTGTCTAGAGGTGGCTGGTTTAGGAGAGAGTATGATCATCATTATGTTGTGTGTCTAGAGGTGGCTGGTTAGGAGAGAGTATGATGAAAATCATTATGGTGTTAGATCTAGAGGTGGCTGGTTAGGAGAGAGTATATGATAATCATTATGGTGTGTGTCTAGAGGTGGCTAGTTAGGAGAGAGTATGATAATCATTATGGTGTGTGTCTAGAGGTGGCTGGTTAGGAGAGAATATGATAATCATTATGGTGTTTTCTAGAGGTGGCTGGTTAGGAGAGTATGATAATCATTATGGTGTGTGTCTAGAGGTGGCTGGTTAGGGAAGAATGTGATCATCATTATGGTGTGTGTCTAGAGGTGGCTGGTTAGGAGGGAGTATGATCATTATGGTGTGTGTCTAGAGGTGGCTGGTTAGGGAGAGGATATATAATCATATGTGTGTGTCTGAGGTGGTGGTTGTGAGAGTATGATAATCATTATGGTGTGTATACAGAGGTGGCTGGTTAGGGGAGAGTATGAATCATCATTATGGTGTGCTTCTAGAGGTGGCTGGTTAGGAGAGAGTATGATAATCATTATGGTGTGTGTCTAGAGGTGGCTACTGGTTAGGAGAGAAATTATGATAATCATTATGGTGTGTGTCTAGAGGTGGCTGGTTAGGAGAATGCCTGATAATCATTATGGTGTGTGTCTAGAGGTGGCTGGTTAGGAAGAGTATGATAATAATCATTATGGTGTGAGTCTAGAGGTGGCTGGTTAGGAGAGAATATGATAATCATTATGGTGTGTGTGTCTAGAGGTGGCTGGTTAGGAGAGAGTATGATAATCATTATGGTGTGTCCCTGTCAGCACTCCAGGAGGACCGACCTGGAAACCATGTTCTTACTGACAGTGTTGCAATAAACAACTCTTTAAAGACTAAACTTGATACTAAGTGCACAAACAGTGAGAATTTTACTCAATGTTAGTCTGTTAGCCTTGTCAGCATCAACGAGGTACAAAAGATAGCTGGACTTCAGAGGCCCCTTTTGTAGAAGGGTTATATAGCCTACCAATGATCAATTCAAACAACCTATATTCCAAATCCGTTTCATTATTTGAGCTCTCCTTTAGTTTCCACTCAGATTCATAGCCGATATTTGTGGACGGGGTCGTTGCAATTTGGAATCGGACTGAAAGGAAATAAGTGAATGTTGCTACAAAGAATGTGTAGGCCCTTTTGAAATAGTTGAATAAGAAACCACTAGCACAGAAAGTCTAGGGTTGTGGTTGATATTGGTGCAAAGTTCAGAATGATCAAACAGTATTTTTTTAAAATTCCTAATTTTGAATTTACGTCATTATTGATGATCAAGCCCAGGTTTGTTATTAGGCAGCAATATGTTATTTTTCATATTCTTCACATCAGCTCAAAGTGAGTTAAAAATTGGATTGTCTGGTCGATTGCCTTGTTTACTCATCACATTCAGTAAGGACTTATTTATAGGTTTATTTATTTGTATTTCATTCCTAGTGACAGTGAATTCCTGATTAGCACACCTGAGCCCGGAGGATCTAACCTTGTATTTTTATAGTGTGTTTAGTACAAGTTTCAGCATGTCCTTGTATGAGCGGCAATTTGTTAGACTCCAAAACCTGATCCTCAACCAGTGAATACTCAACATAAAATATGTTTAGGATTCCAGGTGAACAGAAGTGTGAACTGTAACAATGTTCAACTTAACCAAATCTCAAAGTTCATTGCTGAGAAAGTATCTGTATTACATGATTAATATAATGATAATACAATGAAAAACAACAAAGAAGTTACAGTTCACTATTCTAGTTTAATGAAATATATATCCTTATCATGGCAGCATGACTTCACTGTTAGCGTGAAGGTCCGGTTTCCCTCATTAAGAAGGATGAGAAGTACTCAGGGCAACCACCACAGTGGAGGAGATCACCGATTCCTATAAAACTCATTGTGACCAGAATACCTAATGTGGCTCCTTTTAAACTCTCCCTCCCCATAAACCTTTTTAGCTTAGCCCTCATTGGAGACTTCACCCCACATCTGCAGTCACTTAGATCTTGACGTATTTGCTAGGCCCAGCTCGCAAACACACTTAGGCGGCATTGATACAGAAATTATTTAGCAGAGTAAAGCGCACTTGTCATGTCCAGTCCCAACCTCTGGTACTTACCATTTTGTGTTGGTCAATGCCACTTACAATTAGGTTCGTTGGCCCAAACAGTGGAAAGCAGTGGGAAGAGAGAGAGAGAAAGGAGGTTGGGAAAGCTCACAGCTGACTTCAGCCATAGACAGATATGCAGGCTCTATCCAAATTATACATTTGATCAAATTAGTAAATCATATTTCAATAATACAGTACATTTGTGTTTGCAACTTTACTGTACCAACTTCTGAAATAGCTTGCATAGAGTACATTAACACACATACACACACACACATAGTTTGATTGTACATAATAAGAAGTTTCCCATATATATAAAAAGTCAGAATATTGGTAAGCTTTGAGTTCATGTTAACTGTTAAACCATGTCAGGGTGTCTGTGCTTCTTCCAGATCTATACCAGTTGTTTTGTCTTGTCTGCTTGGTAACCCTTCTACCAGATCCAGTTCCCATGTCCCTGCTTACCACAAGGTTCCCACACTTCCCATTGGCTGTCAGACATTTATCTCATTCAATCACACACCTGATGGAGAAGCCATGTTAAATATTATTCCCAGCAAATACTGTTTCACATCAGTCTTCTAACCC
>NW_025540435.1:0-5945 GCF_020615455.1 Coregonus clupeaformis | reverse complement strand
TATCAGGTAACTAATCATTGACAACAAAACATTCATTTATTCACAAAGTGTGTGCACTTAAATTCACATAAATGCATAAATGACTCAAAATCCATTTAGTACAAGGTTACAGTTTGTTTTAGGCAGCACTATGTTCTATTTTCCTGAATAACCTTGTCTTCATTATATTATTTTAGTGTTTCTATATTTTTTTGTGTTATTAAACAACTGACGTCGGTTCAATTACTAGAATTCCATTTAGTTGTTTTTTTTGTGTGAGCCCAACACTCCGTCTTTCTA
Source organism: Coregonus clupeaformis (assembly GCF_020615455.1). Taxonomy (NCBI): domain Eukaryota; kingdom Metazoa; phylum Chordata; class Actinopteri; order Salmoniformes; family Salmonidae; genus Coregonus; species Coregonus clupeaformis. Next base: position 5,666 of record NW_025540435.1, on the reverse strand, counting down.
GAGAGAAATCAAATCATTAACGAGAGAAATCAAGTCAGGAACTACAGTATGTGGTACGCTGGGCTAAAGTGAGTTGTAGTTTTCAGTAAGCAAATATTCAACCTAGTTCAGTGCAGAAACGTGGTAATTCACTACAACGACCATAATCCATTGCGCCTGTTTTCCCCCGACTCTGAAAGATACAGATCTCCAGAAGGGTACTTTTACGTCTTTTATCTAATTTGAAGAACTAGTAAAATGATTGACAGACAGACCTTAAGGAATAAAAAACTATCAAGTAATCAAATAGAAACTAAGTATACTGAACAAAAATATAAAACGCAACATGCAACAACGTGCAACATACAACAACGTTTTTACTGAGTTACTGTTCATATAAGGAAATCAGTCAATTGAAATAAATTCATTAGGCCCTAATCTATGGATTTCACATGACTGGAAAGGGGTGCATTTTGTATTTGTATTTATTATGGATCCCCATTAGCTGCTGCAAGCAGCTACTCGTCCTGGGGTCCAGCAAAATTAAGGCAGTTTATACATTTTTTTAAACATGGGAGGACCACCCACTGAGGCCCAGCCAAATCAGAATGAGTTTTCTCCCACTAAAGGGCTTTAGTCCATGCAGACCTAATCCTTAGTTTCATCAGCTGTCCAGGTGGATGGTCTCAGACGATCCCGCAGGTGAAGAAGCCGGATGTGGAGGTCCTTGGCTGGTGTGTTTAAACTTGCTCTGCGGTTGTGAGGCCGGTTGGACATACTGACAAATTCTCTAAAACGACATTGGAGGCGGCTTATGGTAGAGAAATAAACATTAAATTCTCTGGCAACCGCTCTGGTGGACCATTCCTGCAGTCGGCATGCCAATTGTACGCTCCCTCAAAACTTGAGACATCTGTGGCATTGTGTTGTGACAAAACTGCACATTTTAGAGTGCTCTTTTATTGTCCCCAGCACAAGGTGCACCTGTGTAATGATCATGCTGTTTAATCAGCTTCTTGATATGCCACACCTGTCAGGTGGATGGATTATCTTGGCTATAAAGAAATGCTCACTAACAGAGATGGAAACAAATTTGTACCAAATTTGAGCTAAATAAACATTTTGTGCATATGGAAAATTTCTGGGATCTTTTATTTCAGTTCATGAAACATGGGAGCAACACTTTACATGTTAGGTTTATATTTTTGTTCAGTATAATATACACAACTGAAATATTTAGTTTTTTCATAGTAACTTTCTACTTTTCTATTGATGTCTACCAAATGTGGACCTGACAGAGACAAAGGAATATGTTCAATGTTTTGGCAATTGAATGTTCACTATTTTGGCCTTTGGAATTTCCATTAAAAAGCTCTAAAATCATTGTCATTATTTCATTACTTATTTCATGTAAAAAATAAATAATTGAAACTCAAAATCTGTAATTCTTTAATAATCGAACAGAAACCAAACTGACCTAAAAATCGCACTAATCGCTCAGCACTAGTTTTATGGATTACAAAGGAAACCCAGCCGAGAGCTGCCCAGTGACGCGAGCCTACCAGACAAGCTAAATACCTTATATATGCTCGCTTCGAGGCAGCCAACACTGAACCATGAGTGAAAGCACCAGCTGTTCAGGACGACTGTATGATCACGCTCTCCATAGCCTTTAAACAGTCAGACCTTTAAACAGGTTAACATTCACAAGGCCGTCGGCCAGACGGATTATCATGATGCGTACTGGAGCATGTGCTGTCCAGCTGGCAAGTGTCTTCAGTGACATTTTCAACCTCTCCCTGACCCAGCCTGTATACCTGCATGTTTCAAGCAGACCACCATAGTCCCTGTGCCCATGAACACCAAGGTAACCTGTTTAATTGACTACTGCCCCGTAGAACTCACATCTGCAGCCATGAAATGCTTTGAAAGGTTGGTCATGGCTGACATCAACACCATCATCCCAGAAACCCACTCCAATTAGTCTACTGCCCAAAAAGACGCACAGATGACATAATCTCTATTGCACTATCTGGACAAAAGGTACACCTACGTAAGAATGTTGTTCATTGACTACAGCTCAGCGTTCAACACCATAGTGCCCTCCAAGCTCATCACTAAGTTAAGGACCCTGGGACTGAACACCTCCCTCTGCAACTGGCTCCTGGACTTCCTGACGAGCCGCCCCCAGGTGGTGAGGGTAGGCAACAACACATCCTCCACGCTGACCTTTAACACGGGGCCTCTCAGGGGCGCATGCTCCTATACTTCCTGTTCACCCACGACTACGTGGCTGCGCACGACTTCAACACCATCATTAAGTTTGCTGACGGTGGTAGGCCTGATCACCGACGAAATGGGCAAGACTCAGGAGCTTATCGAGGACTACAGGAAACGGAGGGCAGAACACGCCCCCCCATTCACATTGACGGGGGTATAGTGGAGCGGGTCGAGAGCTTCTAGTTCCTCAGTGTCCACGTCACTAAGGACCTATTATGGTCCAAACACACCAACAGTCGTGACGAGGGCATGACAACGCCTCTTCCCCCTCAGGAGGCTGACAAGTTTTGGCATGGGCACTCAGATCCTCAAAAAGCTGCACCATTGAGAGCATCTTGACTGGCTGCATCACCGCTTGGTATGGCAACTGCTCTGCATTCGAGTGCAAGGCGCTACAGAGGGTAGTGCGTACGGCCCAGTAATACTCCAGCCAACCAAGTCATAGACTGCTCTCTCTGGGACCAAAAGGCTCCTAAACAGCTTTTACCCCCAAGCCATAAGTAATTCACTGGAGCCGAACTCCCTGCCATCCAGGACCTCTATACCAGGCGGTGTTAGAGGATGGCCCTAAAAATTGTCAAATAATCCAGCCAACCAAGTCATAGACCGTTGTCTCTACTACAACAAGGCAAGCGGTACCGGAGCGCCAAGTCTGGGACCAAAAGGCTCCTGAACAATTTGTTACCCAAGCCATAAGACTGCTGAACAGTTAATCAAATGGCCGCCTGGACTATTTACATTGACCCCCTTTATTATTTATCTAAAATGCTTTGCACTGACTCTATGCACACTTCCTGCTCCACACAAACTACACTGACACAACACACACACACGCATATTGACGCCACAAACACACTTACGCTGCTGCTACTCTGTTTATTATATATCCTGATTACCTAGTCACTTTTCACCCTACCTACATGTACATACTGTATTACCTCAATTAACCCTGCAGATTCATACTGTATTACCTTAATTACCCCTGAACATTGACTCGGTACTGGTACTCCTTGTATATAGCCTCGTTGTTTTTTATGTGCTACTATTTACTTTTGAATGTATCAAATATTTGTCTTTGATTTTTTAACTATGCATTATTGGTAATGGGCTCGTAAGTAGGCATTTCACTGTCAAAGTCTACACGTTGTATTTGTCGCGTATGACCAATAAAATGTGATTTCGCCGCAAAAAAACAATATTATTTCCCATTCACACCATAGTATCAAATGTAGATAAGATAGAAACAACTGAATGTGTCTGAATATTAGTACACATGTAGAAAACTGCTAATCATTACATTCAGCATCAAAACAGTAGGTCGACCGTGACATTTTCTCTCTGCACCGACACTGTTCTCACTGAAGTCCGTTGACGCTGACCGAGAGGCGCCGCCATTTTATCGTTAAAAACAATGTACCCAAAAAACCAATAACATGTAAAACCAATTCAGAAATCTCAAATAGATGGATTCTTTATGAATTTATCTTGACTAAATAATGTTTCATTCCCTCAGAAACCCAGTCTCCAGCGATGTTACTTATCACGTTCTTTACTCGGTTTGACACAAACATAACACATAAAACCTTCACCAAGCGTGATAATACCTTGACGGATTTGTTAACTAGCATGTTATGACATGTTCTTTCGATATATTTTTTATATTTTTTATTTATTTCACCTTTATTTAACCAGGTAAACCAGTTGAGAACAAGTTCTCATTTACAACTGCGACCTGGCCAAGATAAAGCAAAGCAGTGCGATAAAAACAAGACAGAGTTACATATGGGGTAAAACCAAACAAAGTCAAAAATACAACAGAAATACATATATATACAGTGTGTGCAAATGTAGCAAGTTATGGAGGTAAGGCAATAAATAGGCCATAGTGCAAAATAATTACAATTAGTATTAACACTGGAATGATAGATGTGCAAGAGATGATGTGCAAATAGAGATACTGGGGTACAAATGAGCAAAATAAATAACAATATAGGGATGAGGTAGTTGGGCGGGCTAATTTCAGATGGGCTGTGTACAGGTGCAGTGATCGGTAAGGTGCTCTGACAACTGATGCTTAAAGTTAGTGAGGGAGATAAGTGTCTCCAGCTTCAGAGATTTTTGCAATTTGTTCCAGTCATTGGCAGCAGAGAACTGGAAGGAATGGCGGCCAAAGGAGGTGTTGGCTTTGGGGATGACCAGTGAGATATACCTGCTGGAGCGCAGACTACGGGTGGGTGTTGCTATGGTGACCAATGAGTTAAGATAAGGCGGGGATTTGCCTAGCAGTGATTTATAGATAGCCTGGAGCCAGTGGGTTTGGCGATGAATATGTAGTGAGGACCAGCCAACAAGAGCGTACAGGTCACAGTGGTGGGTAGTATATGGGGCTTTGGAGATAAAACGGATGGCACTGTGATAGACTACATCCAATTTGCTGAGTAGAGTGTTGGAGGCTATTTTGTAAATGACATCGCCGAAGTCAAGGATCGGTAGGATAGTCAGTTTTACGAGGGCATGTTTGGCAGCATGAGTGAAGGAGGCTTTGTTGCGAAATAGGAAACCGATTCTAGATTTAACTTTGGATTGGAGATTCTTAATGTGAGTCTGGAAGGAGAGTTTACAGTCTAACCAGACACCTAGATATTTGTGGTTGTCCACATACTCTAGGTCAGACCCGTCGAGAGTAGTGATTCGTTCGGTTCAGCGTTCGGTTGAAGAGCATGCATTTAGTTTTACTAGTGTTTAAGAGCAGTTGGAGGCTACTGAAGGAGTGTTGTATGGCATTGAAGCTCGTTTGGAGGTTTGTTAACACAGTGTCCAATGAAGGGCCAGATGTATACAAAATGGTGTCGTCTGCGTAGAGTGGATCTGAGAGTCACCAGCAGCAAGAGCGACGTCATTGATATACACAGAGAAAAGAGTCGGCCCAAGAATTGAACCCTGTGGCACCCCATAGAGACTGCCATAGGTCCAGACAACAGGCCCTCCGATTTGACACATTGAACTCGATCCGAGAAGTAGTTGGTGAACCAGGCGAGGCAGTCATTTGAGAAACCAAGTATTTAGTCTGCCAATAAGAATGCGGTGGTTGACAGAGTCGAAAGCCTTGGCCAGGTCAATGAAAACGGCTGCACAGTACTGTCTATTATCGATCGGGTTATAATATCGTTTAGGACCTTGAGCGTGGCTGAAGTGCACCCATGACCAGCTCGAAACCGGATTGCATAGCGGAGAAGGTACTGTAGGATTTGAAATGGTCGGTGATCTGTTTGTTGACTTGGCTTTCAAAAACTTTTGAAAGGCAGGGCAGATGGATATGGGTCTGTAACAGTTTGATCTAGAGTGTCACCCCCTTTGAAGAGGGGATGACTGCGGCAGCTTTCAATCTCTGGGGATCTCAGACGTTA
>NW_025540434.1:0-5955 GCF_020615455.1 Coregonus clupeaformis | reverse complement strand
GTATATATGTTATATATATATATATATATATATTTATATACAGTGGTGTTTATTATTTTACTACAAAAAATGATCAGTCTATAATTTTAATGTGGTTTTGAACAGTGAAATATGTAAATCCAAAACCTTGGTGCTCTACCTTTAACAAAATCCCACCATACAGTGCTGTTACCTAAGTGCTACCTAAGGCTCCAGCATGGTGCTGTTACCCTAATTTCCCTTTAACAAGGCTCCAGCACCCAGTGCTGTTACCTAGTACTTCACCAACAAGGCTCCAGCATACAGTGCTGTTACCTAGGTACACCCTTTATAAAGGCTCCTGCTACAGTACTGTTACCCTGAGTACCCCCCCCCAACAAGGCTCCATCATACAGTGATGTTACCCTAGTACTTCCCTTTAACAAGGCTCCAGATACATCTTTACCTAGGTACTTCCCCCAAGCTCCACCATGTGTGTTACCCTAGTACTTCTTTAACAAAGGCTCCACCATACAGTGCTGTTACCTAAATTATAACAAGAAGCTCCAGGATACAGTACTTTGTTACCCTAGGTACTTCCCCCCAACAAGGCTCCAGGATACAGTGCTGTTATCATCAACCGGTCTACGTGTGTCCCTTTAACATCCAGCTGGTGCTGTTACTAGGTACTTCCACATTTCCCTTTAACAAGGCCTTCCATCATACCGAATGCTGTTACTCACTTCCCCTTTAACAAGGCTCCATCATACAGTAAGCTTTACCCTTAGGAATTCCCCTTATATCACAAGTCTCCACCACTTTTATACAGTCTTTACCTAGGTACTTCCCCTTTAACAAGAAGCCCATCATTACAGTGCTGTTCCTCTAGGTACTTCCCTTTAACAAGGCTCCGGGATACAGTGCTATTATCCCTAGGTACTTCTAACAAAGCTCCAGGATACAGTGCTGTTATCCTAGGTACTTCCCCCTTTAACAAGCTCAGGATGCAGTGCTGTTATCCTAGGTACTTCCCCTTTAACAAGGCTCCATACAAGTGCTTTGTTACCCTAGGTACTTCCCCACAGGCTGCCCAGGATACAGTGCTGTCCTCTGTACTTCCCCTTTAACAAGGCTCCAGCATACAGTGCTGTTACCCTAGGACTTCACTACCCCTTTAACAAGGCTCCACCATACAAAGTACGCTGTTACCCCTAGGTACTTCCCCTTTAACAAGGCTCCACCATACAGTAGCTGTTACCCCAGGTACTTCCCCTTTAACAAGGCTCCAGCATACAAGTAGCTTTACTCACCTGGGTACTTCAGCTGTGCACCTCTTGATTCTCTACTAGTTTCACCTGGAATTTGGCCAACAGTCTTTGAAGGAGTTCCCATGGTGCTGAGCACTTGTTGGCTGCCTCCTTCTAACTCTGCGGTCCGACTCATCCCAAACCATCTCGAGTTGAGATGATTGTGGGCAACATCTGATGCAGCACTTCCATCACTCTCTTTCTGAGTAATATAGCCCACTGCCTGGAGGTTTTGGCTACATCCTGTTGAAAAACAAATTAGTCCCACGATAAGCGCAAACCAGATGGGATGGCGTATCGCTGCTGAATCTATGAGTAGCACTCTTTGTTGTGTTCTTAATTCTAAATAAATCACAGACAGCATCACCAGCAAAGCACCCCACACCCATCACACCTCCTCCTCCATAGCTCACAGTGGGAACTACAGCATGCGGAGATCATCCGTTCACCTGCCACTGTGTCTCACAAAGACCGGCGCGTTGGAAACAAAATCTCAAATTCTGCACAGTTCTCTAGCGACCTTCCATCATCCTAGAGAGACCTTCTGTGACAGATCTATAGAGACCCCTTTCAGCACAGTGATATAGAGAGACCTTCCAACACAGTCCAGAGAGATTCCTTCAGCACAGTCCTATAGAGCACCTTCAGCACGTGATATAGAGACCTTCCTAGTCCTATAGAGAGACCTTCACCAGTCCTATAGAGACCTTCAGCACAGTGATATAGAGAGACCTTCCCAGCACAATCTATAGAGAGACCTTCAACACAGTCCCTATAGACCTTCAGCACAGTGATATAGAGAGACCTTCAGCACAGTCCTTAGAGAGACCTTAGCACAGTCCTGAGAGACCTTCTGAAAGCACCTTCCTATAGGACATTCAGCACAGCTGATATAGAGAGACCTTTAGCACTAGTCCTTTAGAGAGAACATCAGCACAGTCCTACAGTGGGGAAAAAAGTATTTGATCCCCCTGCTGATTTTGAACGTTTGCTTACTGACAAAGTCCGCATCATCTATAATGTTAATGGTAGGTTTGTTTGAACAGTTAGAAAAACTAATGCTCACCGCATTGATTTGCATTTTACGGAAAGTATTTGACCCCCTCTCATCAGAGATTCTGCTCCCAGGTAGTCTTTTTGTGCGAGTAACGAGCTGAGATTGGACACACTCCTCTAAAGGAGTACTCCTAATCTCGGTTGTCCACCTGTATAAGACACCTGTCCACAGAAGACAAATCAAATCAACTCGATTCCAAACTCTCCACTATTAGCCAAAGAGCTCTCCACAGGCTGTCAAGATTGCAGACAAGGCCGGAATGGGCTACCAAGACCTCGCTTAGCAGCTTGAGTGAGAAGGTGACAACAATTGTAAGCTAGATTATTTGCAAATGGAAGAAACACAAACCAACCGTCAAAATCTCCCTCGGCCTGGGGCTCATTTCATGAAGATCTCACCTCGTGGAGTTGCAATGATCCTTGAGAACGTTGAGGAATCACCCAAGAAACTGCCACGGGAGGATCTAAGTCAATGATCTCAAGGCCTGGGAACGCATAGTCACCAAGAAAACAATTGGCAACACACTACACCGTGGAAGGATTGAAATCCTCAAGGTCCCCTGCTGGAAAATGCTCAAGTTTGCCAATGCACATCTGAATGATTTCAGAGTAGAACTGGGTGAGGCATGTGCTTGATGGAAGACCAATCGTGTCTTTGGCATCAACTCAACTCAGCTGTGTTTGGAGGAGGAGGAATGCTGCCTATGACCCCAAGAACACCATCCCCACCGTCAAACATGGAGGTGCAAACATTATGCTTTGGGGTATTTTTTCTGTAAGGGGACAGGGAACGAGAGGGACGATGGACGGGGCCATATACCATCAAATCTTGGGTGAGAACTATCCCTTCCCTCAGCCAGGGCATTGAAAATGGGTCGTGGGATGGGTATTCCAGCATGACAATGACCCAAAACACCTGCGCCAAGTCAACAAAGGAGTGGCTCAAGAGCACATTGGTATCCTGGAGTGCCTAGCTAGTCTCCAGCACATTAATCCAATAGAAAATCTGTGAGAGGGAGCTGAAGGTTCGAGTTGCCAAACGTCAGCCTCAAAAACCTTAATGACTTTTAAGGAAGATCTGCAAAGAGGAATGGGACAAAATCCCTCCTGGAGTTGTTGCAAACCTGTTGTGAACTACACAGAAACATCGACCTCTGTGGATTGCCAACAAGGGTTTTGCCACCAAGTACTAAGTCATGTTTTGCAGGTCCAAATACTTATTTCCCTCATTAAAGCAAAATCAATTTATAACATTTTTTTGACATGCGTTTTCTGGATTTCACTTTGTTGCTTATTCTGTCTCTCTACTGTTCAAATAAACCTACCATTAAAATTAGACTGATTGTCAGTGGGCACACTGTCAAAATGAAATACTCAGTGGGCACTGTATATGTGCTTTCTGAGCAGGGGGACCATCTGCGGGCGTCTGAGGATTTCAAGTATCCTTCACAAGGCGTAGTGTCTACCAATTGTTTTGTTGGTGACTATGGCGTTCCCAGCTGCCTTGAGATCATTGACAAGGTCCTCCGTAGTAGTTCTGGGGCTGATTCCTCACCGTTCTCAGTCATTGCGAACTCCACGAGGTGAGATCTTGCATGGAGCCCTAGTGAGGGAGATTCAGTTTTCTTTTTGTGTTTCTTGCATTTGCTGTAATAATCGCACCAACTGTTGTCACCTTCTCACCAAGCTGCTTTACGATGGTCTTCTAGCCTTCCCAGCCTTGTGTAGGTCTACAACTCTTTCCCCACAGAGAGCTCCTGGTCTTGGCCATGGTGAGTTTGGAATCTGATTTATTGATTGCTTCTGTCAGGTGTCTTTTTAGCAGGTAACATGCTGAGATCAGGGCACACCCTTTGCGAGTGGACTCCCAATCTCAGCATCCTGTATAAAACCTGGGACTCAGAAATCTTCTGATTAGAGGGGTCAAATACTTCAATTCCTCATTACAAAATGTGCAAATCAATTTATAAAATTTTTTTGACATAAGCGTTTCTCTGGATTATTTTGTTGTTATTCTGTCTCTCTCTATTCAAGAAACCTGCCATTAAAATGATACGACTGATCAGCTTTCTTTGTTGCAAGTTACAAACGTACAAAATCAGCAGGGGATCAAATACTTTTCCCTCACTGTATCTTGTTATTGCTTTGTTTTATTGTTATTAGTCCCATCCTTCAGCTCCATTCAACACCTCTCCATCTATCTTTTAACACCATCCATATAGGATTTATATTTTGCCATATTTATTTCAACTTAGCTCTGATGTCTTACAAAAGTTCTGAACCCTTCTATTCTCTATTGTTTCTACAGATTGTGTATTGAAAATAAACATTTTGCTAATAGAATTATTCTGTTATTGATCAATTGAATATGTCTTTTCTGATCACCCAGTAGCTGTCTATTCTGCAGGAGTTACTCCAGGAAATATGTGCAATCCTTTAGCCTTCCTGGACCTTTCAGACCAAAAACGTTACAAATGGACGTACCAACAAACTTGTTGTAATTTTGTGTCAGAACATTTCCATATGTTTTTATATCTGCATGTCGACATAACACTCCACCAGTCCTACCGATGATATCATTTACAAAGATTACTCTATTTTTAAATTTTATCAAAAAAAAAAAAGGTTTTTTCAATCAGTGAGTTTGAGTTTGATCCAGCTAAATATTTGTTTGCATTATTGTTCTGTAGTTTCTGGAGGATTGCAACATGAAATCCGACTTTCTATGGCTTGTTTTGAAGCATAGTGTTATCTAGATGATTTCCTTTTCAAATAACTGAAAATGGTGGTAATCATGTAAAGGGAAAAGGCCCATTCTTGAACATTGGGTACAATCGTGCTTATTTCTAGAGAACCAGTTCGGATTGGGTTAATAACTTTTATGACAGAAGCTTTTAATGATATCTATGCTTTAATATTTAATATTCTGTCCTCCGATTCATCATTATATGTAGGCCGTTTAATTTTATCTGGCTTCCAGTTCCAAATAAAATTGAATGTTTTTTTCTCATAGTAATTAAAAATTTCGCACACGGGGTCGACCACATAAGCAAATAAGTAAACTGGGATAATACCACAGAGTTAATCGGCGATCTTTCCGCAAATTGACAGGCACCCACCTTTCCCATGGTAGCAAGATTTTATCTATTTTTCTAACTTTCTATCAATTTTTAAGTGAGATCATTTATTTCCTTTGGGATATATATTCCGAAGGCATCCATCACCATCAGACCATTTTATTGGTCCTTGTGAGTCCCTGTTCTGTGAGCTTGTGGGCCTTAGCCTTTATCGTATTCCACTTCTTAATAATGTACATACAAAGTTGACTCGCGTCACCTCTATCAGGGCCAGCCATAAACTGACTTGTTAGGTGACTCTATGATGGTTGCCATGTTGAAAGTCCTAAGCTCTTCACTCAGGCCATTCTTTGCCAATATTTGTCTTTAGGAGAGATTACATGGCTGTAGGTGCTCGATTTTCTCACACCTATCACAGCTACGGGTACTCGCTGAAATATTGTTTACTAATTTGAAGAGGTGTTCACCCTTTGTATATAGTATATGGAGCCCTCCCGCATTGTTAAAAAATTTGGGAGGCGCACGGCATCGCCGTAGAGCTTCGATTTGGCCTCTGC
>NW_025540433.1:0-5958 GCF_020615455.1 Coregonus clupeaformis | reverse complement strand
TGAATCCACCTCTCTTCAGGACTATACCCTCCCAGTCCCGATATGGAAGTCATGTCATGACCTGAGTGCAGCTGTATCCTGGATGAATTCTATAGAAATTGCAAACCCCAAAAATCTCTGAGCTGCACTTTGATCTGGCCAAAGCTCATCCCAGAACCGTCATCTTCTCCCCTAATCCATCCTAATCTCTCCCTGGAGATGATGTACCGAGAAAGGATGTTAATGCAAGGAACTCGACTTCTGCCTTTCAACGGCCAGCCAATTCTCCAACACACCGCTGCAGAACCTGCCGACATGCTGGGGATTGGTCAGCTGTTCCTTCGAGAAGATCAGAATGTCATCCAGGTAAACAAACACAAAGAGACCGATCAGACTCTATAGACGCTGCTCACCATACTCTGGAAACACTAAAACATTGGCCGGTCCAAACGGCATCACCTGATACTCATAGACCCATCGGTGGCTGAACCTCGCCAATCACTGCTCTCTCTGATCCGGGACGAGGACATGAATTGCGAGGTCTAGCTTGGTGAACACCGTAGCACCCTGAAAGGGAGTCGAAGGGCAGAACCATCAAGGGCAGGATACTTGTTTCTGACCGTGATGTCATTCAACCTCATAATCAATACATGCTCAAAGAGAGCCATATCCTTCTACTCCAAAGAAGAACTTGACTCAGGGGCATAACAAGGATTTAAACAGAGACCAGCAACAGGGACTCTTGATGTAGGTCCCAAAGCTCAATGTCACAGGCTGGGAGATACTGTATAATCCTTCCCTTGGGGGTAGACAGCCTCAGGGAACAGGTTGAGGCACAATCATATGGTCGGGGAGGGAGCCATATCTTCTGCTTACTGAACACTTCAAATCAAGATATGTCCGAACTATAGATGAAATCTGGGGTTTTAGCCTCAATCACCTGGACTAAAAACCGAATGGGACAGCAGTCTTGAGACAGTTAGCAGACAATCAAGGCTCAACTCGTTACCTTGCCCGGGCTTACCCAACCGAACGTGGGATTGTGTCTCTTCAGCCAGGGAATCGCTAGGGGATTTGGGAGAGGAACATGGGAAGACGGCAGAATGAAGAAACAACTGTCTCCAATGATTCACAGATTTAACGTTCAGTTCCTCATCAGATAATGCACAGACTACTGTTGCTCAGATACTGCCAATGGTCTTGGCAATTGCTCCTTGGAAATACTGTGTTCCACCAACTCGGCATCAAGAAAGTTTCCATCGGCAATTCTGAATCGGACAAAAGCGTTAATCGCTAAGCCCTATCTCACCACAAGGGTAGCCGGGAAACGGGGCCTGATGCAGGCAATGAGAGGCGAAACCCTGGTCGCTAAAGTCTCTCAACTTTAGCAAGCCAGGCAGTTTGACGCCACCGCCGAACAAGTGGAGATGTAATGTCCCAGCCACAGGAGGCAACAATGACTTGACGCCTATGCTGATTCTGGTTAACCTGCGCCGCCACTCTGCATAGAACAACTCCGGGAGAGAGGGAACTTCCTGTCCGTGGTGAGAATGATCGACGTGTTCTGGGTCCACCACCCGACCCGACTGGGAACTGAGAAGCTGATCGATTGGACGGACTCCCATTGCTTCTCCCTCCTTCGCTCTCGGACTCTTGATTATCAACTGAATAGACAAGGCTACTAAGCTGCCCAGGTCACTGGTGATAGGGGAGATTTCAAATCAACCTTGGAGTTGCTCTATTAGACTTAAAAGCAGAGACTCTTTATTCCATCAACTCTCCACAGCCAATGCCTTTGAATCCCGATCACGAAGTCGGCCACGCAAGCAGCCCCTGGGCTGGCAAAAACAGGCGCTTAGCTGCCTCCCTGGACGGAATGGTCGAAGAGCTTCATCTCGCCGAACCCCTGGTATAGCCAAGGTAGACCTGTTTGCTCTTAAACCGTTGAAGCTTCCACTCCAGCGCTCAACCACGGAAAGCACCTCAACTGGGGCTGCAAAAAGGCTATCCTAGCCTTGTCTGTGGCATAAGTGAGTAGGGCTGTAGATCGAACACTAATCCACACTGCATAAGGAAAGAACGGCATCTTCCCAGCTCCCTCATTTATCCGGCGCCGGAACCTTGGGCTCACTGGGAAGGACACCGCTTCCAGAAGCAGCAGGCGAGATGGGTGAAACTGTAGTGGATCCTCCACCGAACATTGGGCGTGCTGGTTCTGGGCCTCCGGCCAGACCGGTAGAAAGGTTCCGAACTGACAACGCTGTAATTCCTGGTGGCACGCGATGGCGCAAACATCTTCTCCTGATGCAGCCAGCGCCATGCCACAGAGTCCAGGTCCAGCGGGGTTCATTAATGGCCGGATCGCTCTGTCACTAGTTCTCTACACCAACCAGCTGCACTCCAGGACAGGTTATTTGTTCCAATGAGAGTGTTTATTTACAGATAAAGATGCAGGAATAGTCCAGTAAACGGAGCTGGTGGCGGAGATGAGTAGGTGGTGGTGAAGTAGTGATGAACTGACAGGTACGGGGCAGGGGTTGGGTGAAGGTTCGGGAGAATGACTGTGGACACAAACGGAGGTAAGTATGTGCAGAACAACAAGGCAAAAACAATAACGCTAGTACTCTGAGGCTGATACGCTGGCAAAACATACTGTTTATGGCTAATGATCCGGCAGAATATAAGGGCCAGAGCCAAGGGTGATGATCAGGACCAGGTGTGCAGATTGCTGATGGGATGCAGGTGCTGAAATCAAGAGAGCTCTGGAGCGTTCCAGACCTCTTCTGGCTGTGCCGGTGAAGATTATAAACAGAACCATGCCAAGATGTTCAAAAATGTTCAGCAAGTGACAAGTATGGTCAAATAATAATCAGGAATAAATCTCAGTTGGCTTTTCATAGCCGATCATTAGAGTTTAAAACAGCAGGTCTGGGACAGGTAGGGTTCCATAACCGCAGGCAGAACAGTTTAAACTGAAATAGCAGCAAGGCCAGGCGGACTGGGGACAGCAAGGTCACCACGGCTTTAGTCCCGACGCATGGTCCTAGGGCTCAGGTCTCTCAGCTGGCTTTTCAGCCGATCATTTAGAGCTGAAAACAGCAGGTCTGGGACAGGTAGGGGCTTCGTAGCCGCAGGCAGAACAGTTGAAACTGAATAGCAGCAAGGCCAGGCGGACTGGGGACAGCAAGGTGTCATCATGCCCGGTAGTCCTGGACGATGGTCCTAGGGCCTAGCTCAGAGAGAAAGAGAGAACGAGAGAATTAGAGAGAGCATACTAAAATTCACATGACACTGGATAAGACAGGAGAAGTACTCCAGGTATAACTAACTAACCCCACCCGACACATAAACTACTGCAGCATAAATACTGGAGGCTGGAGACAGAGCGGTCCGGGAGACACTGTGGCTCCCATCCGAAGAAACCACTGGACAGGGCCAAACAGGAAGGATATAATCTCACCCACTCCGCTCAAAGCACAGCCCCCGCACCACTAGAGGGATATCCCCAACCACCAACTTACACCCTGAGACAAGGCCGAGTATAGCCCACAGAGGTCTCCACCACAGCACAAACTATAGGGGGCGCCAACCCAGACAGGAAGATCGGCCAGTAACTCAACCCACTCAAGTGACGCACCTCCCAGGACGGCATGAAAGAGCACCAGCAAGCCAGTGACTCAGCTCCCTGCAACAGGGTTAGAGGCAGAGAACCCCAGTGGAGAGGGGAACTGCCCGCAGAGACAGCAAGGGCTGTTCGTTGCTCCAGCCTTTCCGTTCACCTTCACACCCTGGGCCAGACTACACTCAATCATATGACCTTACTGAAGAGACAAGTCTTCAGTAAAGACTTAAAAGGCTGAGACCGAGTTCATGCACTCTCACATGGGTAGGCAAACTGTTCCATAAAAATGGAGATCTATAGAAGAAAAGCTTCTGCCTCCCGCTGTTTGCTTAGAAATTTTAGACAATTAGAGGCTCATGTCTGTGACCGTAGCGCATTTATTGGTATGTACGCAGGACCAACTCAGAAAGATAGGTAGGAGTTGCTTCCCATGTAACGCTTTATAGGTTAACAGTGCAAACCTTGAAATCAGCCCCCTTGCCTTAACAGGAAGCCAGTGTAGGAAGCTAGCACTGAGCAATATGATCAAATTTCTTGGTTCTAGTCAGATTCTAGCAGCCGTATTTAGCACTAACTGAAGTTTATTTAGTGCTTTTATCCGGGTAGCCGGAAAATAGAGCATTGCAGTAGTCTAACCTAGAAGTAACAAATGCATGGATTAATTTTTCTGCATCATTTTTGGACAGAAAATTTCTCTGATTTTTGCAATGTTACGTAGATGGAAAAAGCTGTCCTGAAACAGTCTTGATATGTTCACAAAAGAGAGATCAGGGTCAAGAGTAACACCGAGGTCCTTCACAGTTTTATTTGAGACGACTTTACAACCATCTAGATGAATTGTCAGATTTAACAGAAGATCTCTTTGTTTCTGGGGATCAGGAACAAGCATCTCTGTTTTGTCCGAGTTTAAAAGTAAAAAGTTTTCAGCCATCCACTTCCTTACGTTCCAAATTACAGGCTTCTAGCGAGGCAATTTTTTTGGGGCTTCTACCATGTTTCATTGAAATGTACAGCTGTGTGTCATCCGCATAGCAGTGAAAGCTAACATTATGTTTTCGAATAACATCCCCAAGAGGTAAAATATATAGTGAAAATAATAGTGGTCCTAAAACGGAACCTTGAGGAACACCGAAATGTACAGTTGATTTGTCGAGGACAGACCATTCACAGAGACAAACTGATATCTTTCCGACAGGTAGGATCTAAACCAGGCCAGAACTTGTCCGTGTAGACCAATTTGGGTTTCCAGTCTCTCCAAAAGAATGTGGTATCACGGTGTCAAAGGCAGCACTAAGGTCTAGTAGCACGAGGACAGATGCAGAGCTCCTCGGTCTGACGCCACAAAAAGGTCATTTACCACCTCTACAAGTGCAGTCTCAGTGCTATGATGGGGTCTAAAACCAGACTGAAGCATTTCGTATACATTGTTTGTCTTCAGAAAGGCAGTGAGTTGCTGCGCAACAGCTTCTTTCTAAAATTTTTGAGAGGAATGGAAGATTCGATATAGGCCGATAGTTTTTATATTTTCCGGGTCAAGGTTTGGCTTTTTCAAGAGAGGCTTTATCACCAAGTACTTTTAGTGAGTTTGCAACACATCCGGTGGATAGAGAGCTGTTTATTTATGTTCAACATAGGAGGTCCAAGCACAGGAAGCAGCTCCTTCAGCAGTTTTAGTAGGAATAGATCCAGTATGCAGCTTGAAGGTTTAGGAGGCCATGATTATTTTCATCATTGTGTCAAGAGATATAGTACTAAACACTTAAGTGTTTCTCCCGATCCCAGGCCCTCAGAGAGTTGTGCAGAATCTTGCAGGACAGCTAAGCCCTGGAGGAATACGCAGATTCAAAGAGGAGTCCGTAATTTTGCTTTCTAATGGTCATGATCTTTCCTCAAAGAAGTTCATGACCATTTACTGCTGAAGTGAAAACCATCCTCCTTGGGGAATGCTGCTTTTAAAAGGCTTTGCAACAGTATCAAAAAGAAATTTTGGATTGTTCTATTTTCTCTCGATTAATTTGGAAAGTAGGATGATCGAGCAGCAGTGAGGGCTCTTCGGTACTGCACGGTACTGTCTTTCCAAGTTAATGGAAGACTTCCAGTTGGTGTGGCGCCTACTCGCTCCAATTTCCTGAAGCTTGCTTCAGTTCGGTATTTTCTATACTCAGGGAGCTAGTTTCCTATGACAAATGTTTTTCTGCTTTTAGGTGCAACTGGCATCTAGGGTATTGCACAAGGTTAAATTGAGTTCTCAAAGTTAAGTGGTTAACTGATTTTTGTCCTCTGACGTCCCGGGTGGCGGCAGAAGGAGTCTGGAAGGGCATCAATGAATTTTAGTGTTGTCTGAGAATTTATAGCAC
>NW_025540432.1:0-5961 GCF_020615455.1 Coregonus clupeaformis | reverse complement strand
CTGTGGTCCCACGCTCTCTTCAGGTCATTGACCAGGTCCTGCCACCGTGTAGTTCTGGGCGATCCCTCCTCATGATCATTGATCCCCGAGGTGAACTGCATAACCCCTGTGATCAGCCTCATCTTAATTTTGCTTTCTAATAATTATGTTTAGTTGTTGCCTTCTCACCAAGCTGCTTGCCTATTGTCCTGGCCCATCCCAGCCTTGTGCAGGTGCCCAATTTTATCCCTGATGTCCTTACACAGCTCTCTGGTCTTGGCCATTGTGGAGAGGTTGGAAGTCTGTTTGATTGAGTGTGTGTGGACAGGTGTCTTTTATACAGGTAACGAGTTCAAACAGGTGCAGTTAATACAGGTAATGAGTGGAGAACAGGAGGGCTTCTTAAAGAAAAAAACTAACAGGTCTTAGAGCCGAATTCTTACTGGGTTGGTAGGTGATCAAATACTTATGTCATGCAAAAAATTGCAAATTAATTACTTATTCATACAATGTGATTTTCTGGATTTTTGTTTTAGATTCCGTCTCTCACAGTTGAAGTGTACCTATGATAAAAAAATACAGACCTCTACATGCTTTGTAATAGGAAAACCTGCAAAATCGGCAATTATATCAAATACTTATTTTCTCCCACTGTATGTGATATCAACGAGTGTATATTTTCTGGGTGATGTAAATATTACTGGCTTTCATCAAGCTGCCCACTCAACAGCTCCAAACTGTAACTAGTGCCTGCAACCTGGTTCAGGTTATCAGTCAACTGGGAGTAGTTACAAACAGCACAGGAATGAAATCAGCATGTGTATTGATTCACGTCTTTACCAATGCTGCATAAATTTGGCACCAAAGCAGTATCCAAATCCATTGGATGTAGTGATCACAATATAGTAGCCATATCTAGGAAAAACCAAAGTTCCAAAGGCTGGGCTAATATTGTGTATAAGAGGTCAAACAATAAGTTATGTAGGGATTCCTATATTTGTTGATGTGAAGAATATGTTGTCTGTGGTGTGTAATATTAAGCAGCAGATGCTGCACTTGACATTTATGAAATTGCTTATCCCAGTAACTAATAAACATGCACCCATTAAAAAAAATACTGTAAAACCTGACCCAAATCCCCATGATTGAGGAGGAAATTGAAAAACTGTATGGTTGAGAAGGGATGAGGCAAAAGAGATGGCAAATAGGTCTGACTGTACAACCGATTGGCAAAAGCGTACTGCATATTGAGAAATCATGTGACTAAACTGAATAAAAAGAAAGAAACTATACTAGCAAACTAAGATAAATACATGTAAAGTAATAGTGGTAAAACTTTGAACACATAAAATGAAATTTTGGGCAAAAAGGCAAACTCCACTCCATCATTCATTGAATCAGATGGTTCATTCATCACAAAACCCACTGATATTGCCAACTACTTTGTGATTTTTTTTATTGGCAAGATTAGCAAATTTAGGCATACATGCACCAGCAACATCCGCTGACACTACACATCCCAGTATATCTGACCAAATTAAAAACACATTGTAATTTTGAATTCCGTAAAGTAAGTGTGGAGGAGAGGGTGAAAAATGTATTATTGTCAATCAACAATGACAAGCCACCGAGGTCAGCCAACTTGGATGGAAAATTACTGAGAATAATGCACGATTACCCTCTGTTGCCATATATTCAATTTCAACCTACTAGAAAGTGTGTCCTCAGGCCTGGAGAAACCAAAAGTTATTCCCCTACCTAATAATATAATGCTGGCTCAAATAACCAACCAATCAGCCTGTTACCACCTTAGTAAACTTTTTGGAAAATATTGTATTGACCAAATAAATTGCTATTTCACAGTAAACAAATTGACAACAACTTTCAACGCTTATAGGGAAGGACATTTAACAAGCACAGCACTTACACAAAATGAAGCTGATGATTGGCTGAGAAGAAATTGATGATAAAAAGATTGTAGGGGGCTGTTTTGTTAGACTTCAGTGCGACGACATTATCGATCATAGTCTGTTGCTGGAAAAACATATGTGTTATGCTGACCCCCTCTATTTGTGGATAAAAAGAGTTACCTGTCTAACATAACACGAGGTGTTCTTTAATGAACCTCTCCAACAACTCCAGGTAGAATCGAATTCCCCAGGGCAGCTGTCTAGGCCCCTTGCTATTTTCCATCTTTATAAAACATGCCACTGGCTTTGAGTAAAACCCAGTGTGTCTATGTATGCGGATACTCAACACTATACACGTCAGCTACCACAGTGACTGAAATGACAGCAACACTTAAAAGGCTGCAGTTAGTTTCAGAATGGGTGGCAAGGAATAAATTATTCTGTCCCTAGCTCTGGGACTCTATATGTTGAGCCAGGGTGTGGATAGTCTATATGTTGT
Source organism: Coregonus clupeaformis (assembly GCF_020615455.1). Lineage (NCBI taxonomy): Eukaryota > Metazoa > Chordata > Actinopteri > Salmoniformes > Salmonidae > Coregonus > Coregonus clupeaformis. Next base: position 3,573 of record NW_025540432.1, on the reverse strand, counting down.
ATTTCTGTGTTGGCCAGAGTGGTTCCCAATCCAGAGCACGAGTGTCCCCTTTGTGGCGGGTTGTCTCTGATTGGACCCATATTATAGAGTCTATTTTCCCACAAATGTTGTGGGATCTTGTTCCTGATTTGGTTTGTGTTATACCTAACGTCACGTTATCGTTGTTGTTTTGATGTTGTGATCATTCTAAATAAATAATATGTTCACTTCAACGCTGCGCCTTGGTCCTCATATTTGGTGAGCGGTGCTCGAAGTGACAGACATCCCTCGACTGGATCAAGCAGCGTGGCGAGGGAGAGAGGATGGACTTGGGAGGAGATGAGTGCGAGTCTGGCACAGAGGAATGGAGGCCTTGGCCACGAGGTAGGAGTAAACCCCATAAATTTTTTAGGGAGGCTAACGCCGTGAGACGGGGCAGCAGGAGGACGCCCAGGTGCCAGGAGTCACTGGGCTCACCAGGGGAAGGAGGTTGTAGAGGCGCGAGAGGTACTGGCGTGTGTTGCCAGTCCGGTCCGGCCTGTTCCTGATCCCCACGCTGGGGCCAGTGGTGTGTGTTCCCAGTGGTCCGGCCTGTTCCTGTTCCCCGCACCAAGTCAGGAGTGCAGCCCACTAGCCCGGCTCGCCGCTCCTGCTCCCCCACACCCAAGCCAGTGGTGTGCGTCGTCATCGGCACGCGTGCCTGACTTGCAATCGAAGTGCGCTTGACAACCCGTCCGTTCCTACTCCACGCGCCAACCGAAGTGCTTTACCGTCGCTCCAGTCGGCCGTTCCTACTCACGCACCAAGCCAGAAGTGCGCGTCGTCAACCTCGTTCCTACTCCACGCGCAAGCCAGGGGAGTGCGCGCTTCGTCAGCAGTCGTTCTACTCCACGCGCAGAAGTGCGCGCCGTCAGCCCGTCGGCCCGTTCCTACTCCAGCGAAGTGCGCGTCGTCAATCCACTTTAACCGTACCTGGAGTGCATGTGCCTGTGCAGGTACCCGTCGCTTCTCCCCGGGCCTAAGCGGGTCTTCGCGATTCGGTCCAGCTCCAGCCAGCGAGGCCAGACCGACCAGGGGCGCCACGGGTATGGGAAGGGTGGTGGTCCCGAGCCGAACCCCTCCGAGGAGGAATGCCCACCCAGCCCTCCCTGGTTGTGTGCGTTTCCTTATGCATGATCCGCGCCTTTGAAACCCTGTCACACTGGCTCTGGGGCTCTATGTTGAGCCAGGGTGTGGATAGTCTATATGTTGTATTTCTGTGTTGGCCAGAGTGGTTTTCCCAGTCAGAACCCAGCAGTGTCAGCTGTGTGGGTTGTCTCTGATTGGAGCCATATTTATAGGGGACTATTTTCCCACAAATGTTGTGGGATCTTGTTCTGATTTGGTTTGTGTTATACCTAGGCGTCACGTTATCGTTTTGATCGTGTGATCATTCTAAATAAATAATATGTTTCACTTCAACCTGCGCCTTGGTCCTTCATCATGTGTCAACGATCGTACAATTCCTAAATATTTCAAAACCTAAAAGCATTGTATTTGGACAAATCATTTTACTAAACCCTAAACCTCAACTAAATCTTGTAATGAATAATGTGGAAATTGAGCAAGTTGAGGAGACAAAAATAGCTTGGTTTAACCTGGATTGTAAACTGTCATGGTCAAAACATATTGATACAACAGTAGCTAGAATGGGGAGTATTCTGTCTATAATAAGCTGCTCTGCATTCTTCACAGCACTATCAACAAGGCAGGGTCCTACAGCCTAGTTTTGTTACACACAGGACTACTGTTCAGTCATGTGGTCAGGTGCCACAAAGAAACTTGAGAAAGTACAGTCAGCTCAGAACAGGGCAGCACACGGCTGGCCCTTGGATTACACAGAGAGCTAACATTAATAATCTCTCCTGGCTCAAAGTGGAGGAGAGACTAGAAATCATCACTACTTGTTTTTGTATGAAGTGTTACATGCTATACTGGTGTCTGTTTAAACTACTAGCACACAGCTCGACACCCATACATCCACAAGACATGCCACCAGAGGTCTCTTCACAGTCCCCAAGTCCAGAACAGACTATGGGAGGCGCATGAGTACTGCTAGAGCCATGGCTACATGGAACTCTATTCCACATCAGGTAACTGATACAAGCAGTAGAATTGGATTTAAAAACCAGATACAAATACACCTTATGGAATAGCGGGGACTGTGAAAACACACTTTTAGCACCTACCGTACACATGGATGTTGTTACAAATATGTATATATCAAATAAAATCAAATCACATTTTGTTCACATTCTTGAATACAACAGGTTCAACATTACAATGAAATGCTTACTTACCCCTTAACCAACAGTGCATTTATTTTTAAACAAAATAATAAAAAACAATTTGAGAAAAAAACGAGCAGAAGTAAAATAAAGTGACAGTAGGGAGGCTATATATACAGGGGGTACCGTTGCAGAGTCAATGTGCGGGGGCACCGGCTAGTTGAGGTAGTTGAGGTAATATGTGCATGGGTAGAGTTAAGTGACTGTGTTTAAATACTTAACAAGTGGCAGCAGCGTAAAGGATGGGGTGGGGGGCAGTGCAAATAGTCGGTAGCCATGATTAGCTGTTCCAGAGTCTTATGGCTTGGGGTTAGAAGCTGTTGAGAAGTCTTTTGGACCCTAACTTGGCACTCCGGTACAGCTTGCCGTGCGTAGCAGAGAGAACAGTCTATGACTAGGGTGGCTGGAGTCTTTGACAATTTTGAGGGCCTTCCTCTGACACCGCCTGGTATAGAGGTCCTGGATGGCAGGAAGCTTTGCCCCAGTGATGTGCTGGGCGTGCGCACCCCCACCTCTGTAGTGCCTTGCGGTCGCGGAGGAGTCAAGCAGATTACCATACAGGCGGTGATGCAACCAGTCAGGATGCTCTCGATGGTGCAGCTGTATAGAAGTGGCTGAGGAACACACTAAATTATTGGTAAATTGTTATGAAATTAATGTCATTAATATTTTTAAATTGTATATAACTGCCTTAATGTTATACCCCAGAAAGTACTGCTGCCTTGGCAGGAACTAATGGGGAATCCTTTACAAATACATGTAACTTGAAATGTATTTATAGCCTAAATTAGGCCTGATTATTTGTGTTAAGAGAAATGTAAATGTGATCAAAAATTGGTTTATATTCAAACCCCAGTTGGCTAGGCTACTAGACCTTATCGATTCCAAATTATTGACTGGAATTAATCAATCCAACACAATAGTGATTACATACTTTGTGAGTATCTTTTTAATTACGCATAAAAACCACACAATGCAACCCCGCATGCAGCAAAAACTCAGCCCTGTTAGTTCTATTGTCCAATCAGAAGTTCCTATTATTCAAACCATATGACCCATTTACAAAAACCATCTGCTCCCATCATAGCCATTTAAAACCCGTTTTTACAGTTGATTTATTACTAAGGGACTTCCATACTAATGTATTATAACATGGAATTTATTTGCACTGGGACAGGAAAAACACGCAGTGCACTTAACAAGAGTTTGCACGTATGAGTCGCTATATCACTACTTCCCAAACTACAATTTCAAACAATATCATAAT
>NW_025540431.1:0-5991 GCF_020615455.1 Coregonus clupeaformis | reverse complement strand
TGTTAGGCTATGGTTCAACCCAGCACTCAGAGAAACAACACGACAAAGGAGGGAAGAAACAAAAATATTTAATCAAAGTTAAAATTGTCTTAGTCCAAAACAACTGAAGTAAAGGAACAGAGTGGGCTAGCCGGCCCTCGGAGGAAGTAGGGGGTGAGGCTGAGGCAGGCAGGCAGGCAGGCAGCCAGACCGACAGGCAGGAAGGCAGGCAGGTTGGGAGATATGTCCGAAACTAAAGACAAAACAAAACGACAAATAAGGAGAGTGGAGAGCCAGGCTGAAGACAAAGACAAAATAACTTTACTGGTGAGCCAAGTTACCGCTCTGGTAAGAACAACGCATCTGGCGCCGTGGAGAGCCATGCCCAGGAATAAGTAGTGCCGGTTGATGAGAGAATATGATGCAGCTGCGTAGGCAGGAATCACTGGAAACAACCCGCAGCTGCACAGGAAGAGCAGATCCTGAGCACGCCCTGATCCACCCAGACACACCCACAAAAAGGCATAAACACAAAGGCAGATACAACAGAAAAGAGGGGACAAAACAAGGAGGAAGGGAAAACAGAAAGGAGAGACAAGCTGCCCACATAACAGTATCCCTCAATGGCTGCCACCTGGCGACCCACCAGGCCTGGTGTCAGGGTTGTCGTGATGGAAGTCCGTGATCAGCTGAGGATCCAACACAAAAACGCTAGGGGACCCAAGACCTCTCCTCTGGTCCATAACCTTCCCAATCGACCAGGTATTGGGAGACCCCTACCCCGCCTCCGAGAGCCCCAGGAGCCTACTGACGGTGTAGGCCGGATGGTCAACAATGAGGCGAACAGGTGGAGGTGGATCAGCCGCTGGACACAAAAGGCTGGAGGACAGGTTTGTGGTTGGGAGACGTGGGTAGGGTGTATCTTCATGGCTGAAGGCAACTTCAAAACTAACCGCATGGGTTAATGATGGACTCCACCACAAACGGACCCAGGCACCAAGGAGACAGCTTGTTTGATTTGGGTACGAAGAGGCACGCTCTAAGATGACAGCCAAACCCTCTTGACCAGATGAAACACAGGTGCGGAGTCCTGCTCCTATCCGCTGTTGCTCCAGGTTCCTGTCGCAGGAACTGGCAATGCTTCGAGCCAGTCACACTCTTTGGCAGCGGCGGAGGTTCTCTGAATTGGCAACAGCCAATTCTCTCCTGGAGCAGGAAACAGAGGGGTTGATAACCCATGGTAACCTCAAGGGTGAAAAAGACCGGTGGCAGAGGCGGTGAGGGAGTTGGGGGCGCATTTCATTCAGGCAGATGTTGGGCCCAGGATGATGGATGTTGAGTTGCCACAAAACGAAGGGTTGCTTCGAGGTTTTGATTGGCTCTTTTTGCTGACCGTTGGTCTGGAAACTGAGGAGACTAACGGAAGCACCCAAAGAAGAACAGAAAACCTTCCAAAACACGGAAGTAAACTGGGCCTCTATCAGATACGATGTCCACAGGTATTCCATGGGGACGGAATACATGTTGGATTAGAGTCCGCTGTCTCACTGGCAGACGGTAATCTTGGTAATGTTATATAGTGACAGATTTAGAGAATCGTCCACAATGGTAAGTATAGTATCATTACCTTCAGACTTGGGTAGGTCATGACAAAATCCATGGCAATGTGGTACCAGACGGCTGGAACTGGGAGTAGCAGCAGGGCCCAAGGACTGATGGGAGGCTTGCCCTTGAGTTAATAGTTGAACAGGCTGCCACAAAGTTCGAACGTCAGTTTCATTGAAGGCCACCAAAAATGTCTCTAAGCAGTCAACGTGGCGCCTCATCCCAGGGTGACCAGCAAAAACGGGAGGTGTGAATCACTGCAACACCTGAGACTGACCGTCTCGGGAACAAAGAGTAGGTTGGGAGGTCCATCACCCGGTCCCGGGTCCGTGGCAAGTGCAGTATCACAGAGACTCGATCTCCTCTACTGAACAAGCCGCCACGACGCAGAAGGAGGCGCAGGACTGCCTCAGGCTCGCTGGTCTCCGAAGGTCAGCAAACTGGCGGGACAAAGCATCTGGTTTAACATTTCTTGACCCCGGTCTGTATGTAAGAATAAAGCGTTCCACTTCAAAACAGGCCCATCTGGCTTGGCGTGAGTTGAAGTCTCTTAGTGGCTTGGATAAGCTGCTTTTGTGGTCAGTCCAGACCACAAACGGCAGTTCAGCCCCATCCAGCCAGTGCCGCCATTCTTCCAGTGCAAGCTTGACCGCCAGCAGTTCCCGGTTTCCAACGCCGTAATTCCGTTTCCTGTGGGTGACAATTTCTGGGAGAAAAGTACAGGGGTGAAGCTTTGGTCAGTGGGGGAGCGCTGGGAGAGGACTGCTCCCACACCTGAGTCCGACGCGTCCAATTTCCACAACAAACTGCAGAGAGGGGTATTGGGGTGTATCAACACGGGGAGGTGGAAAACAGTTCCTTCAAAACCCCTACCGCCTGCTCCGCCTCAGGGGACCACCGAAAAGGGACTTTAGGAGATGTGAGTTCAAAGGGGTGCCACCACTCTACTAAAACCCTTAATGAATCTACGGTAAAAGTAAGCAAAGCCCAAAATGTTGGAAGTTGCTTACGGGTGGTGGGTGTGTGGGCATTCCAACACTGCCCGGATCTTCGTCCGCTCACCTGCCCGCTCTCAATTGGTGAATCCAAGGAACGATGTAGACTGTTTGTGGAACCTACACTTCTCTGCTTTGACGTACAGCTTGTTCTCCAAGAGCCAAGCAAGGACTTGGACGGACGTGGTGACTCATGCTCCTCGGGTGACTCTGGAAAAACAAGAATATCATCCAGGGTATACAAAGACAAAACGGTTCAAAATCCCTAAGAACATCGCTCACCACAGCTGGAAAACCGCAGGGCATTTGAAAGCCCAAAGGGCAAGACCAAATACTCAAAATGTCCTAGTGGAGGCGTTGAAAGCGGTTTTCCACTCATCTCCTTTCTGACGGGACAAGGTGATAAGCATTCTGAGGTCGAGCTTGGAAACACTGTGGCGCCATGCAGAGGTTCAAAAGCTGAGTTGATGAGTGGAAGGGGATACTTGTTTTTAACAGTTATGCTTGTTTAAACCCCTGAAATCGATACAGGGGCTGCACCACTTGTCCTTCTTTTCCACGAAAAAGAAACCTGCACCCAAAGGAGACGCCATTTAGGACGGATTATGCTCCGAGACCAGAGAATCACTAATGTACTGCTCCATTGCCTTTCTCTTCCGGTCGGGACAGATTGTATAACCGATCAGAGGGCAAGGGAGCACCAGGAAGCAGTTCAATAGGGCAATCATAAGGCCTATGTGGTAAGAGACAGAGCCTTGTCCTACTGAAAACCTCTCCGCTAAGTCAGCGGTATTCTTGGGGGACAGATGACAGATCAAGAGGAGCTGAGGAGGAGCTGGGTTACCCTTAGTGGGGGAACCGCTGACCTCAGCACTCTGAATGGCAAGTTAGTGCTCCAACTGAGAATGGTGTGACGTGGTCTCAATCAATTTGTGGGTTGTAAAGAGCCAACCAGGGAAAGCCAAGGATTAGGGGAGGTAGCTGGAGCCAGACATAACTCTAGCTGAATGCTTTCTGGCCAATGATTGCCAGAAATCACTAGGGAAACGGGGTGGTTTGACAGTTATTCTCCAGCAGGAGGCTTCACGGGCTGTGACCCGAATGGGGGGTAGGTAGTGGCTCCATGGGGATACGAGCTTGTGTAACGAACTGGTGTCTAATAAAGTTATCTTCTGCACCTGAGTCTATGAGAGCTGAGAGTGGCAGGAATGACTTGGAAACGCAAGGTTACAGGTACTTGTAATCGGGAATGATGGGTTCAGGACGAACTCTGGCCCGCAAGTAGACCCACCGTTACGCAGCGAGCCTCATCTTTTGGCCGCTTAGGGCACAGCCAGAATGTGTGGCGTCTCCACAGTACAGGCACTCACCCGCCTGGAGGCGCTGCCGCTCGGCTGGAGGCAGTCGGTGAGCTCGACCCACTTGCACAGGTTCCTCCTCTGTGCTCGGGATGGACTCAGGAACAAGAAGCTGCCGACTCCGGAGAGGCGAGACTCGAGTGGTTGAAGGCTGGGGAACTCGTCTCCTAGATGTGGCCGATCGCCCCGACCCTCCCGCAACCGATTGTCTAGCTTGATGGACAGGTAAACGAGAATGTAAATCATGTGGCTCATCACGAGCAGCCAGTTCATCCTTACTGGCTTCATTCAAAACCGTTTAGAATGCTCCTTGAAGTGCCACACACCCCACTTGGAGTCCGCTGCCAACGTCCAGAACTCAATAGAGTACTTGCCACACTGTTAGAACCCTGCCTCAAATTAAAAAGTATCTTGGAGGAATTACTCCACATGGTCAGGATGGTCAAAACCAGTCTTCAATTTAGCAGAGAAATCAGCAAAGTCAATTCAGTCAAAGTTTGATCTGAGCACACAGCCTCAAGCCTCCAAACCAGAGCTCTTAACAGCCCCAGAACATAATGTACCTTAGATGAATCAGTAGAAAACGACAGTGGTCTCTGCCGAAAAAATCAAGTCACACTGAAGCAAAAATCCTGCACTTGTCCAATTCTCCATTGAACGGTTCAGGCGACGTGACAGGGGTTCCCGACGGAACGAAGCCTGCTCTAGTGTCCGAGGAAACAACTTGGGGTATCAAACTGGGGGTCAGAGAGAGATGGAGAACTGATAACAGACAATTTAGAGACGTGTGTAGTTAACTGAGTCACCTGTTCAGCAGTTGATGATTATCTTCCACAAGAGTCCTAATCAACTGGTTCATGCTGTCCTAGTAACTGCTTCCTTGAGCCTGGATAGCTTGTTGGAAGCTGTCTTTAATCGTGCTGTTTCTTCTGTTGGGTCCATGGCCAGACTGCTCTGTTAGGCTATGGTTCAACCCAGCACTCAGAGAAACAACACGACAAAGGGAGTGGAAGAAACAAAAATATTTAATCAAAGTTAAAATTGTCTTAGTCCAAAACAACTGAAGTAAAGGAACAGAGGGCTAATGCCCGAAGGAAGGAGAGGCTGAGGCAGGCAGGCAGGCAGGCAGGCAGAACTGACAGGCAGGAAGGCAGGCATGTTGGAAGATAAGTGTCCTAAACTAAAGACAAAACAAACGAGCAGGTTAAGGAGAGTGGAGAGCCAGGCTGAAGACAAAGACAAAATAACTTTACTGGTGAGCCAAGTTACCGCCTGGTAAGAACAACGATCTGGCGCCGGTGGAGAGCCACCCAGGAACAAGTAGTGCCGGCTGATGAGAGAATATATTTATGCCGTGCAAAGGCAGGAATCACTGGAAACAACCCGCAGCTGCACAGGAGAGGCAGATCCTGAGTACACGCCCTGATCCACTCCAGACACAATTCCACATAAAGGGAACAAACACACACACAGATACAACAGAAAAGAGGGAACAAAACAAGGAGGAAGGGAAAAACAGAAAGGAGAGACAAGCTGCCCACAAAACAATTCTACTCCCCTAAAACAGCTTCTTCACATCAATCACAGCTTGCCAGGTGACACAACCATCAGCATTGTAGTCCATAATTAATTTTTTCAAGTTAATATCATCCCATCAATTAGGAGAGAATAATAAATCATACTTCTCTTTCACACCCACTGGGTGTGATTCAAAATAAGCAAAACACAGGGTGTCATTCATTATAATACAATACAAACAAAAAATAATCACATCTTTATTAATAGTCTATGATGATACTAAAAAATAAAACACCTCAGTCCATCTACACCCAACTTGCAAATTGTTACCAGTCACCAAGGAACTTCAAACCATAAAACACAGGATTAATAGAACACAAAACATAAGACTATTAAAACATAAAACACAAACAGAGAAGTATATTTTGGCCCCCTTTTAGACAATTCTCTATGTCACTCCACTCAAGCCTGGTAGGTCATATCCTTAATTCCTTAGGTCGGAGTCCAGTATTGGGCCGTATCTCACCATCTGTTGG
>NW_025540430.1:0-6009 GCF_020615455.1 Coregonus clupeaformis | reverse complement strand
TGGGTCTTTGTCTGACTCCGGGAATGGCTGTGTGTGTCCTCGGGCTGAACTGTAATTGTTCCACAGATAACGTCAGGAGGTCAGGCTTTCAGAGGTCATCTTGTGACCTCTGTCTCGTTACAATCAAAAGGAAGTAGTGGTATCTTGGGTTAAAGTGAAACTAAACTAGCTAAGTGGTGGAGAAATGAATGATTATCTATCAGCGGTCGACCTGATACATTCTTCTGGTTTTTAGAAAGTCTCATAGCTTTGCCCTTTCCCAGCCTCTCCTCTCCTCTCCTCCTCTCCTTCTCCTCTCTCTCCTCCCAGCCTCCACTTTTCTCCTCCTCCCAGCCTCTCTCCTCTCCTCCTCCTTCCTTCTCTCTTTCCTCTCTAGCCCCTCTCTCCTTTCTCTCCCTTTTCTTTCCTCTCCTTCTCTTTTCTTTTTTTTCCCTTTTCTTTTTTTTCTCCTCCCCAGCCTCCTCCTCCTCTCCTTCTCCTTCCTCTCCTAGCTCTCTCTCTCTCTCTCCTTCCTTCCTTCTCTCTCTTTCTCCTAACTTTTCCTCCTAGCCTCCTTCTTCTTCCTTTCTCCCTTCTCTTCTCTTCTCTCTCTCTCTTTCTCTCTTCTCTCTCAGCTCTTCCCTTTTTTTCTTCTCCCTCTCTCTTCTCTTTCTCTTCTCTTCTTTCTTCCTTCTAGTTTCCTTTTCTTCTTCCTTTTCCTTCCAGTTTCCTTCCTTTCCTTTCTTTCTTCTTTCTTCTTCTTTCTTCTTCTCTTCTTCTTCTTTCTTCTTCTCTTTTCCTTTCTTCTTTCCTTCTCTCTTTCTCTTCTCTTCTTCCTAGCTTCCTCTTCTCTTTTCCTAGCTTTCCTTTTCTTCCTTTCCTTTCCTCTAGCTTCCTTCTTTTCTCTTTTCTTTCTCTCTTCCTAGCTTTCCTTTCCTTTCTCTTTCCTTTCTTCTTCTCTTTCCTAGCTTTCCTTTCTCTTTCTTCTTTTCTCTCCTAGCCTTCTCTTTTTTCTTCTTTTCCTTTCCTTTCTTTTCTTCTTTTTCTCTCTTTTCCTTTCTCTTCCCCTTTCTCCCTTTAGCTCTCTTTTCTTTCTTCTTTCCTTTCTTTCTTCTTCCTTTTCTCTTTCCTTCTTTCTTTCTTCCTCTTTCTTCTCTTCTTCTTTTCCTTTTCTTTCCTTTCCTTTTTTTTTTCTTTTTTTCTTCTTTCTTTCTTTCTTCTTCTCTTCTTTCCTTTCCTTTCTCCAGCCTTCTTTTTTCTTTCCTTTTCTTTTCTTTTTTTCTTTTTTTCTCTTTAGATTCACACACCCCAACCTCCATTATTTGGCTCCTGTTCCCATAGCAACCCTGTTGCCGGAGACAGAGGCGCTGCCGCAGAGTAGAGGTTGAACAGAAGGCTTTCTGACAGACCAGCCCTATAATTAGACTGACAGAGAGCTAGAGAGAGAAAGAGAAAGTGTGTGAGAGAGAGAGAGAGAGAGAGAGAGAGAGAGAGAGAGAGAGAGAGAGCTAGAGAGAGAGCTAGAGAGAGAGAGAGAGAGAGAGAGAGAGAGAGAGAGAGAGAGAGAGAGAGAGAGAGAGAGAGATTTCAGCAGCAGAGTTTGTGGGAGGTCCCATTACAACGTTCTGAACATGTCCATTTCCAATTGAGCATCTGGTTGTTACTGTGCAGCAGGAGAGAAGGTGGTATCATTGTTAGGAGAGAAGGTGGTATCATTGTTCCATTGGTAGGAGAGAAGGTGGTATCATTGTTCCATTGTTCGGAGAGAATTCCCCCCCCCCCCTCCTCCCTCTCTGTGGATGACTTGCCACCACTGAAAGTAGGTTGACGACATCCGATCTCGTTGTTAAGTCTAATGACACTGCTGGTCCTGCTCACACTGCCCTACCCTATGCTTTGACTTTTCCCCTCTCTCTCCAGATAAATTCATGACTGGTGACTGCAGGCCGCCTAACAACCTGCTCCGCTTTGACCCATCCTCCTTCTTCTCCAGGGACCATCTCCGTGACCTTTTCTCCCTACTCTCACTCGCTGATCAATCATCTCTGACTGCTTGGCTATGTCCTTCCGCCTTCAAGAGCGAGTTGCACTCTTCAAAAAACAACACTGGATTCCTCTGATGTCAACAACTACAGACCAGTATCCTTCTTTTCTTTTCTTTCCAAAACTATTGAGCGTGCTGCCTTTAGCTAACTCTCTGCTATTTCTTTCAGAATGACCTTGATCCAAACCAGTCAGGTTTCAGGACTGGTCATTCAACTGAGACTGCTCTTCTCTCTGTGTCACGGAGGCTCTCCGTGACTACAAAAGCAACCTCTTCTCTCCTCTGCTCTTGTCCTTCTAGACCTGTCTGCTGCCTTGATACTGTGAACCATCAGATCCTCTCCACCTCCTCCGAGCTGCATCTCGGGCGCGGCTCACTTCCTGGATTGGGCCCTACCTGACCGTCGCTTCCTACCAAGTGGCGTGGCGAGAAGCTGTCTCCGTACCACGTGCTCCACCATCAGGAACCCTAGGGCCTAGTTCTAGGCCCTCTCTATTCATACACCAAGTCACTTGGCTCTGTCATATCCTCACATGGCTTTCTCTTATCATTGCTACGCTTGATTTATACACACCACCTTCTCCTTTCCCTTCTGATAACCAGGTGGCGAATCGTGATTTCTGCATGCGTCTGTTAGACATATCAGTATGGATGACTTGATCACCACCTCAAGCTGAACCTTGGCAAGACGAGCTGCTCATCCTCCCGGGAAAGGACTGTCTGCTCCATGATCTCATCACGCTGACAACTCCATTGTGTCCTCCTCCAGAGTAAGAGCCTTGGCGTGATTCCTGGACAACACTCCTGTCGCTTCTCGCAAAGATCAAGGCGGTGATCTCGATCCTGCAGGTTCATGCTCTACAACATTCGAGTACGACCCTGCCTTACAAGGAAGCGGCACAGGTCCTAATCCAGGCACTTGTCATCTCCCGCTCTGGATTGACAACTCGCTGTTGGCTGGGCTCCCTGCTCGTGCCATTAAACTCCCTACAACTCATCCAGAATGCCGCAGCCTGCCTGGTGTTTAACCTTCCCAAGTTCTCCCACGCCACCCTGCTCAAAAGACACTCCACTGGCTTCCAGTTGAAGCCTCTCGTGATCTGTTGGCGGCGCATTCACATGGTGCTTGCCAACGGAGTTGCGAGGGGAACGCACTGCAACCTTCAGGCTCTGATCAGTCCTTGCTAATCTCCAAACGAGGGCATTATGCTCTATCCACCTCTGGCTCAGTTTCCGCCCCTTCCTCTGCGGAAGCATAGTTCTGCTCATCGAATAAAACTGTTCGCTGCTCTGCACCTCCTAATGGTGGAAACAAGCTCTCACGGACAGGACAGCGGAGTCACTCACCACCTTCCGGAGACATTTGAAACCCCACTCTTTAAGGAATACTCTGGGATAGGATAAAGTAATCCTTCTACTCCCAAAAAATAATAATTTGTATGGATATCCCACTGGCTATAGGGTGAATGCACCAATTTGTAAGTCGCTTCTGGATAAGAGCGTCTCGCTAAATGACGTAAATGTAAATGTAAATATTTTCATTGTTCCATTGTTAGATAGATGTGATATCATTGTTCCATTGGTAGGAGAGAAGGTGGTATCATTGGGCAGGTTTTCATTGACCCAGGTTTATTCCCGACAAAGCAATGTTGCAAAAAAAACATTGCGACGTGTAATGGAACAGCAGATATAGGAGAAATGTTCTAAAGGTTCAGAAAGTATTCAGACCTCTTGACTTTTTCCACATTTTGTTACTTTTTACAGCCTTATTCTAAAATGGATTAAATTGTTTTTCCTCATCAATCTAAACACAATATCCCATAATGACAAAGCAAAAACAGGTTTTTGAAAATTGAAATGTATAGAAATAAACCGAAAATATTATATTTACACATAAGTATTCAGACCCTTTACTTCAGTAATTTTTGTTGAAGTACCTTGGCAGTGATTACAGCCTTGAGTCTTCTTGGGTTTGACGCCAAGCTTGGTACAGCTGTATTTAGAGTTTCTCCCATTCTTCCTCTGCAGATCCTCTCAAGCTCTGTCAGATTGATGGAGAGCGCCGCTGCACAGCTATTTTCAGGTCTTTCCAGAGATGTTTGATTGGGTTCAAGTCCAGGCTCTGGCTGGGCTGCTCAAGGACATTCAGAGACTTGTCCCAAAGCCACTCCTGCGTTGTCTTGGCTGTGTGCTTAGGGTCATTGTCCTGTTGGAAGGTGAACCTTTGCCTCAGTCTGAGGTCCTGGAGCGCCTGGGAGCAGGTTTTCATCAAGGATCTCTCTGTACTTTGCTCCATTCATCTTTCCTCGATCCTGACTAGTCTCTAGTCCCTGCTGCTGAAAACATCCCCAGCGCATGATGTTGCACGACCATGCTTCACCGTAGGGATGGTGCCATGTTTCATAGACGTGAAGCTGGGCATTCAGGCCAAAGCGTTCAATCTTGGCTGCTCTATCAGACCAGAGAATCTTGTTTCTCATGGTCTGAGAGTCTGAGGTGCCTTTGGCAACTCCAGCGACTGTCATGTGCCTTTAACTGGGAGGAGTGAGCCTCGTCTGGCTACTCTGTACCATAAAGGCCTGATTGGAGGAGTGCTGCAGATGGTTGTCTCTGGAAGGTTCTCCCATCTTCACAGAGGAAGTCTGAGCTCTGTCAGAGTCACCATCGGGTTCTTGGTCACCTCCTGACTAGTCTCTTCTCCCCTGATTGCTCAGTTTGGCTGGTCGTTCAGCTCTAAGGAAGAGTCTTGGTGGTTCCAAACTTCTTCCATTTAAGAATGATGGAGGCTCTTGGGGACCTTCAATGCTGCAGAGATGTTTTGACACTCTTCCCCGGATCTGTGCCTCGACACAACTCCTGTCTCTGAACTCTACGGATAATTCCTTCGACCATGGTTTGGTTTTGCTCTGAAATGCACTGTCAAATCAGGGACTCTTTATATAGACAGGTGTGTGTGCCTTTCCCCAAATCATGTCCAATCAATTTGAATTCCACAGGTGGATCAACTGCTAGAAACATCTCAAGGATGACTAATGGAAACAGGATGCACTTGAGCTCAATATCGAGTCTCATAGCAAAGGGTTCAATAATTATGTAAATAAGGTATTTCTGTTTTTTTATTTTTAATACATTTGTGCACTTGAAAACTGTTTTGCTTTGTCATTATGGGGTGTTGTGTAAAGATCGATGAAGAAAAATGTATTTCATCCATTTTAGAATAAGGCTGTGGGGGATGTAAAACCAAATGTGGAAAAAGGGAAGGGGTTCTGAATTTCACTTTCCGAATGTAATTTGGGAGAAAAGCCCGTTTTACATTTCATTCTAAATGCCTACTGCTTGCTAAATATAAATTGTCCAACTATAAAAAAATAATGCTTTTTGCAGGACAAGGATTGTCCTATTGACTTCATGAATGCCTGAATTGTTTCGCCTTGCTTTTCTGGTAGGCTGGAAAGTTTCATAATCCAATTATTTCAGATCTACATGAGTTTCCCCATAGCACTGTCTCAGGCGTTGTTGGCATGAGAGTTTAGAATATGGCAACATTAGCCAATTATTGCATTCTATCCATGCTAACTTATAGCTACCTGAGATAAGGAACAGATAGCTGGGAGGGCAAACAGATTGACGCAATTCACCTAAATGGGTAATGGAAACACTTCAACCACTACATTTTAAATTAGAGAGATAGAAAACTAAACCAGGTTACTGTGAACTCCTTGTATCTTGCCCTGCCCTCCTCTCAGTAGAAACTAAACCAGGTTACTGTGGGAACTTCCTGTATCCTCTGCCCTCCTCTCAGTAGAAACTAAACCAGGTTACTGTGAATCTCCTGTATCCTCTGTCCTCCTCTCAGTAGAAACTAAATCCAGGAGCGGCTGCAACCTCTGTATCCTGTCTCTGCCCTCCTCTCAGCAGAAAATTCAACCAGGTTATCAGAATTTCTGTATCTCAGTCTCTGTCCTCTTCTCAGGAGAAACTAAACC
>NW_025540429.1:0-6039 GCF_020615455.1 Coregonus clupeaformis | reverse complement strand
GTGGCCCCTCGATGGGGGCGCTACACCTTGTAAATAAAATTATTTTAAATATAAAATTTAATAATAATAATAATAATAAAAACATCATATTCAATATTTACTTTAACCAAATATGAATGCACACAGTAATATGTTATGATATGATAGAAAATCATATTCGCAACCTTTCCTCTGCCTGTCAAGCGCCTCGTCAGCTCTGAGTGATACAGAAAGTGCCCAGGAAGGCGGGTCTCGTTGTGGTCTGACTAATTGCTAATTTAAGATGTGAATGTATGACATAAAATGCTGTAGTCAATGACGATCTTGATAAATCAGGAGGAGCGATTCTTTTTAAGCTGCTTCTGATAAAATGAGACCAGAGTCCAGTGTGCACTTCATTTTACTAGACAACATGCATACTATGTTCTCATAGGCCCCTAACTTGGTGAAATCCCTCTCCTCCAAGATCCGTTTGGAAACTTTGTCAGAGAAATTGGTAGAAGAAAGCTATGTTTAATCGGCCTCTCAATCCTTGTGAAGCATACATACGCTCTCAAACACCCCCCCTTAAATAAAATTATTAAAAAATAAATAAAAAATAATAATAATAATAATAATAAAAACCATCAATTATGTCAATATTTGTGTGTTTGCAGAAATATACATACACATAATATATGTATGATATATAAAATCATGTGTCCCTTTCCTCTGCCTGTCAAGCGCCTCGTCCCAGCTCTGGGCGATACAGAAAGTGCCCGGGGCGCGGGTCAGTAACAGTTAAGCCAATTACTAATTTAAGATATGAATTATACATGATGCTCAGTCAATAGCCGATCTTGTTCGAATCAAAAGGAGCATTATTTTAGCCCCAAGCTAGCCCCTGATAAAATAAGGACCGGGGGTCAGTATATATTTACTAGACAACAATGGCCAGGCATAAACAGTGCTCCTCAAACCCCAGCCCTAACTCGGTGAAATCTCTCCCTCCAAGATCCGTTTGAAGGAGACTTTCTTAAGAGAAAGTTAATTTGAAAGAGGCTGAGCCCAGATCAACCTGACCTCTCAATCAGACAGCAGGCTAAGCGAGAAAAAGCGTATTTGCGGCTTCTCCTATGTGGTACACCAGGAAGGCTTGGCTAGCTGGGTGCACAGTGCTAATGCTTTTATTTTGCTTTCCGTGCTTGCTTTTTTTTGCAGCGAAGGTCAGATTCAGCATGGACAGGTACCGGAGTGGGGATATGAAGCACCTGTCAGAAGTAAAGAACCATGAGAACACCGGGCACATTGGGCAACTCTGTAAAGCTAGCTGTATTAGGAAGGGTGAACATTGCTACACCCAGCTGGATGGCAACCACAGGATTGCAGTGATGTGAGAGGGTATAAGCCAGAAGCACATTCTATCCAAATCTCGATTGTGTGAAGTTCTGTGGGGCTTTGCAGGTTGGCCTTTCTTCATTAGGCAACTCCTCCTCTACATTTTGTTGCCTCCCTCGACAGTGTGCTGGAGGAGCACCTGAAGACAGCTACCGTTTTAAGCACGTCAAAGACGATACAGAGCAACTGTTGACTGTATGCCTGTCAATGCTTAAGGATTGTTTCCTGGAGGAAGTAAGAGTGTTGAAGTTTTATCGCCATTCAAGCTGGCGAGGCGACTACGTTCCACCCACTGCCAGTTGAGTGCTTGTGTGATTGATTATCATGAGGCGCGTCCACCAATTATATTTTGTTTTAGTATTTTATGGAAAGAAGAGACACAATGTGAACATTGATAATAATGCAGGGAAAGTACTACACAGTTTGTAATAATTATTCAGGTGTCCACCAGGTCAATTTCTAGAAGAGTGTTTTTAATATTAACTTTATTGCTAAGTGAACAGCAGAACAGTGTTGCATCCCTCTCTGATTAATAGAAAAACGGCTTTAAAACGTAATAACATCAGTTGAGTATACACATCACAGGTTAAAAGCAGTTACTAGACACATAGTTTGTGTGTATATACACACTGTCTGTCTGTCTGTCTGTCTGTCTGTCTGTCTGTCTGTCTGTCTGTCTATATATATATATATTTTGGATACTGAGTTAGAAGTCTATTGCAAATTCCATCAAATTAAACTTTATTTTTTTTTTTTTTTTTGGACCAGGGCCTCAATTCCCTCTTTGTGGGACAGCGCATCTGACAGGCAGCAACAGCCCATCAGACGACGGAGGATACTGGACCAGGGAGGAACAACGAGGTTGGCTATAGAGGTAAATTTGTGATGTAATTGTCAGTGTTTCCCACCTAAATTTTTTCAGGCCTGGTAGTATGTGGCCCAAACCCTGAACAATCAGCACCTTGGTAATCCTTATACTTGAGTTGACATAGGCATGTGTCAGTCAGGATCACTGCATCAAAATGACTTAATTGCAAATTAAGAAGCTGATGATGTATCTTTACCAGGTATGTGAATACCATCCTGGAGTCATACCAAAGAGAGGTTCTCCTTCACCCAGCACCTCATCAAGTACATATCCACTATTGCCACGGAAGTTGTTCCCACAACAGTGTGTGAAGTTCCCGATACAGCGCTTGGAAACAACCGTGGAGCGTGCCCCATGTTAGACAAGACCAAGCTCCAAAAACCAAACTGTCCTCATCTATGAGAACAGTGAGTTCAGAGCTTGTAGTGGTGCAGTGCCCTGTACCAGTTCTTCATCAAACAACCTTTTGAACACTTTCACAGCGAGCTGCCAGCCTCCCTCAAGATCCTCATCACCACACCCACCCCAATAGCTGCTGAGTCAGAAAGGTGCTTCTCTACACTGAAAAGGATCAAGACCTTCCTGAGAAACGCATACCTGGGGATCCCTGAGCGCTCTGGCCATGCTCTCCATGAAAACTTGTCAGGACATTCCTGACTTTAATCAAAGAGGTCATTGAGAGGTTTGCCACTCCAGAAGGACAGACAGGCAAAATTCACTGTACAAATAAGATGACAGACACACACACACAGAGCAGCTCTGGCCGCATGTTTCTTTTTAACTATAGTTGACCTTAGCATAAAATTCCAGTTATATATGGTACTCTAGAAAGTCTTAATAGTGTCTTTGCTAATATTCAACATATGTTGTTTTGTATCAATTAATTGTTGCAGTTCTGAGCACACATTAACAATTAGTCACATTTAGTATGATCATAAAAATACTGTATGCTATTCTTCCAGTCAAAGGTTTAGGTTCATCCACTTGATATCCATTTATATTATACATCCCTTTCATACAGTGTAAGATTTCCTATAAACTTTATAATAATTTGTTGTTATTGTCCACTTTTCCACTCTGTTCTGACAGCATCCTGTTCAGGTTGCCTGTTTGCTACCAATGGTGAAAAGTTCACTTTAAATGCCAGTTAAAGGCTTGGGGTTTTGTGTAATATGTTTTTGTGTAAGAATCCTCATTAATATTGGCATTAAATATTATTGAATGTTTCACTAGCACTGCTGTCCATGCAGTTTGTGTTAAAATATGTCATGATGAATTTACAGAGAAGAAAAAAAAGTATCAGCGCAGCCCCTCGAGAATGTTTGTCCCACTTTTTCACCAGCCGCCACTGACACAGGAAGCCCAGCTGGCTGGGTGCACTGATACTAATATTTGTTGCTTTCCGTGCTTGCTTTTTAAAATAACGAGGTCAGATTCAGCATGACAGGTACCGAGGAGTGGGGATATAAAGCACCTGTCAGAGAAAGGTAAAGGAAACATGAGAACACCAGGGCACACGGACAACTCTGTAAAATACGCTGGCAGTAGGAAGGGTGAACATTGCTACGCAGCTGGATGACTGACCACCCAGGATTCGGTGAGGAAACACAATGAGGAGGTGGATAAAAACAGGCACATTTATCAAAATTATCGATTGTGTGAGTTCTGTGGGGCTTTTGGATTGGCCTTGCGTGGAGCACGAGAGACAGCTCCTCAGGCAACCCGGCATTTTCAGCTTGAGTGGATTTTGTTGCCTCCCTCGACGGTGTGCTGAGGAGCGCCTGAAGACGGCTACCGTTTTTAAAGACGCGTCAAAGGCGATACAGAGCGAGCTGTTGGACTGTATACTGTCAATGCTTAAAGGTTACATCCTGGAGGAAGTAAAGAGTGCTGATTTTTATCGCCATTCAAACTGGCCAAGGGCACTAGTTCACCCTGCCAGTTGGTGCTTGTGTGATTGATTATCCTTAGACGTCCCCAATTATATTTGTTTTAGTATTTTAAAAGGAAAGAGAAGACACCAAATCAGACGTTGATAATAATGCAGAGAGAAGTACTACACAGTTTGTAATAATTATTCAGGTGTCCACCAGGTCAATTTCTAGAGCCTAGTTATTTATTGAATAATAACTTTATTGCTAAGTGAACAGCAGAACAAAATTATGTTGCATCCCTCTCACAAATGTAATAGAAAAAAGGAAACTTTCAAACGTAATAACATCAGTTAATTATGTACATCACAGGTTAAGCAGTTACTAGACATAGTTTGTGTGTATATACACCCTGTCTGTCTGTCCTGTCTGTCTGTCTGTCTGTCTGTCTGTCTGTCTGTCTGTCTATATATATATATATATAAGTCACTGGTTGTGTGAGGAATTGCAGTGAGTTAAAGAAGTCTGATTACAAGTTATCAAATTAAACTTTGTTTTTATGACCCAGGGCATCAATTCCCTCTTTGTGGCCCAGGGACAGCGCATCTGACGAGCAGCAGCAGCCCATCAAGCGACGGAGGATGCTGGGACCAGGAGAACAACAGAGGTTGGCTATAGAGAGTATGTTGTGATGTAATTGTCAGTGTTTCTCAGGCCTGGTGGTATGTGGCCAAAACCCTGAACACCTTACCTTGGTAATCATATACTTGAGTTGACATAGGCATGTGTCAGTCAGATCACTTGCATCAAAATAAAGTGTAATTGCAAATTAAAGCTGATGATGTATCTTTTTACAGTATGTATTACCATCCTGAGTGTTTAAAGAGAGGTTCTCCTTCACCCAACTCCATCATTGTAACACTATTGCCTGGAGGATTGTTCCCACAACACAGTGTTAGGTTCACATTTAGCGCTTAGTAACCCCCATTGGGCGTACCCCATGTTAGACAATATTAGCTCAAAACCCAAACTGTCCCTCATCTATGAGAACAGTGAGTTCAAGGCTTGTGCATTTGTTCCTGTACCAGTTCTTCATGAAACAACCTTTAGCACTTTCACCGGGCCTTCCAGCCTCCTCAAAGATCCTCATCACCACACCCATGACAACTGCTTAGTCAGAAAGGTGCTTCTCTACACTGAAAATCAAACAGCCTTCTGACAACAGCATGACTTCAGAAGGATCGCCTGAGCCGCTCTGGCCATGCTCTCCATGGAAATACTTGTCAGGACATTTCCTGACTTTAATCAAAGGGTCATTGAGAGGTTTTGCCACTCAGAAGACTGGCAAAATTCCTGTACAAATAAGATGGGAAACACACACACACAGAGCAGCTCTGGCTATGTTTCTTTGTATATAGTTACTTAGCATAAAAAATTCCAGTTTGTAGTGAAGTCTTAATAGTGTCTTTTGCTATTTACTATATATATGTTGTTTTGTATCAGTGTAATTGTTGCAGTTCTGGAGCACGTGTGATTTATCACAAATTTAGTATGATCATAAAATACTGTATGCTATTCTTCAGTCAAAGGTTTGAGTTCATCCGCATATCCATTTCTATATTATACATTCCCCTTTCATACAGTTAAGATTTTATAACTTTATAATAATTTCATGTTATTGTCCACTTTCACTTTTGTATGCCTGTTAGATTTGCTGTTTACTACCAATGGTGAAAAGTTCACTTTAAATGCAAGTAGAAGGCTTGCAGGTTTGTGTAATATGTTTTTGTGTAAATTCCTCAACTTTTTTAATATTGGCATTAAATAATTACTGAATGTTTCACTAGCACTGCTGTCCACTGCAGTTTGTGTTAAAATATATCGCGATGGTTACAGGAAAAAAAAAGTATGGCTTTGGCCCGAATATTACTCACCAGCCGCTGG
>NW_025540428.1:0-6091 GCF_020615455.1 Coregonus clupeaformis | reverse complement strand
CAGATCTAGTATGGAGTAGACTCTGTCAGATCTAGTATAGAGATAGACTCTGGCAGATCTAGTATAAGAATGACCTGGCAGATCTAGTATAGAAGATAGACTCTGCCAGATCTAGTATAGAGATGAAGACTCTGGCTGAATCTAGTATATAGATAGACTCTGGCAGATCTAGTATAGAATATCTTATATATCCATGAATAACTCTCAATGTTTAGTCTTATTAGTTAGTGTATGGTTTGGATTAGACTAGGTAGTGGTTTTGTTAACTAGGTAGTGGGTTTGGTTAGACTAGGTATTATGGATTTGACTAGTAATTGGTTGGTGTTACAGTGGTTTGGATTAGACTATGTATTGGTTTGGTTAGACTAGGTAGTAGTTTGGTTAGACTAGGTAGTGGTTTGGTTAGATAGATAGTGGTTTGGTTAGACTAGGTAGTGGATTTGGTTAGACTATGTAGTGGATTGGTTAGAACTATAGTGGTTTGGTTGAAACTAGGTATTGGATTTGGTTAACTTTTTATTTAGTAGTTTGATTAACTGGTATGTTTGGTTAACTAGGTAGTGGATTTGAATTAGAGCTAGGTAGTGGGTTAGGAATCAGACTAGGTAGTGAGTTGGATTAGACTAGGGTAGTATTTAGAATTTAGACTAGGTAGTGGTTTGGATTGGACTAGGTAGAGTGGGTTGGTTAACTAGGTGGTGTTGGTTAATTGTTTTGGTTCTGTGTTTTGTTATATTTTTGTTAATGGTAGTGGTATGGTTACTAGATTGGGTTGGTGTTACAGTGGGTTGTTACCTAGTTTTTGTTAATGGTAGTGGTTTGGTTAGACTATAGTGGTTTGGTTAGACTAGGTAGTGGGTTGGTTAACTAGTAGTGTATGTTAATGTTAGTGGGTTGGTGTTACAGGTGGTTTGTTAGACTAGGTAGTGGGTTGTTTACAGTGGGTTGTTAACTAGGTAGTGGGTTGGTTAACTAGGTAGTGTTTGGTTATTTTTTTTAGATATAGTGGGTTTTTACAGTATTTTGGTTATTGTGGTTTTACTGTAGTGGTTTGGTTAGAGCTAGGTAGTGGGTTGGTTAAACTGGTAGTGTATTTATTGTGGGTTTTTACTGGTTTGTTAACTGGTAGTGGTTTGGTTAGACTGTAGTGGTTTGGTTAGACTATGTAGTGGTTTGGTTGACTGGTAGTGGTTTGTTAACTAGTATGGTTGTTTAAGTTTTCGTTAATAGGTAGTGGTTTGGTTAGACTAGGTAGTGGGTTGGTTAGACTAGGTAGTGGTTTGGTTAGACTAGGTAGTGGTTTGGTTAGACTAGGTAGTGGTTTATATAGGTAGTGGTTTGGTTGAGACTAGGTAGTGGGTTTTAGACTAGGTAGTGGGTTGTTGAGACTAGGTATGGTTTGTTAACTGGTAGTGGTTTGGTTAGACTAGGTGTGGGTTGGTTTACAGTTTTGTTTTAGTGGGTTTTAACTTTTTTTTTTTTTTTTTTTGGTTTTGTGGGTTTTTACAGTGGGTTGGTTAGACTAGTAGTTTTGTTACTATAGTGGTATGTTAGATAGGTGTGGGTTTTTACAGTTTTGTTAACTTAGTGGGTTGGTTCTTTTTTGGTTACTGTAGTGGTTTGGTTGATTAATGGTTGTTAACTGGTAGTGGTTTGTTTTAATGGTATTTAACTAGTAGTGTTGTGTTACAGTGGTTTTGGTTAGATATTAGTGGTTTGGTTAGGACTAGTAGTGGTTTGGTTGGGCTGGTAGTTTTGTTACTGTAGTGGTTTGGTTAGACTAGTAGTGGTTGATTAGACTATAGTGGTTTGGTTACTATCTAGTGGTTTGGTTGACTGTTAGTGTTGGTTAACTAGGTGTGTATGGTTAGACAAGCTAGTGGGTTGGTGTTACAGTGTTTGTTATAATGTGGGTTGGTATTCAGTGGGTTGGTTGATTATTTTGTTAGACTATAATGTTTGGTTAATGGTAGTAGTTTGGTTAAGAGCTAGGTAGTGGTTGTTTACTATTTTGGTTAGACTGTAGTGGGTTGATTAATAGGTAGTGGTTTGTTAACTAGGTAGTGGGTTGGTTATGTATGTATGGTTAACTGGTAGTGGGTTGGTGTTACAGTGTTTGGTTGATTAGTGGTTTGTTAGACTAGGTAGTGGTTTGGTTAGACTATTAGTGATTTGGTTAGACTAGTGTGGTTTATTTGGTGTGGGTTGTGTTGCAGTGGTTTGGTTGGATTAGTTTTGTTAACTGGTAGTGGGTTGTTAACTAGTAGTTTTATTATAGGTAGTGGTTTGGTTAATGTAGTGTTTGGTTAGACTAGGTAGTGGTTTGGTTAGACTAGGTGAGTGGGTTGGTTATAGGTGTGTTTTATTGTGGTTTGGTTAATGTAGTGGTTTGGTTAGACTAGGTAGTGGGTTGGTGTTACAGTGGTTTGGTTGGAGCCTAGGTAGTGGGTTGTTAACTATAGTGGTTTGGTTAACTAGGTACGTAGTTTAGTTAAACTAGGTAGTGGGTTGGTTGGATAGGTATGGGTTGGTGTTACAGTGGTTGTTAGACTTAGTGGTTTGGTTAATAGGTAGTTATGGTTAGACTAGGTAGTGGGTTGTGTTCAGTGGTTTGGTTAACTAGTAGTGGGTTGGTTAGACTAGGTAGTGGTTTGGTTAGACTAGGTAGTGGTTTGGTTAGACTAGGTAGTGGGTTGGTTAGACTAGGTAGTGGTTTGGTTAGACTAGGTAGTGGTATGGTTAGACTAGGTAGTGGGTTGGTGTTACAGTGGTTTGGTTAGACTATGTAGTGGTTTGGTTAGACTAGGTAGTGGTTTGGTTAGACTAGGTAGTTGGTTGGTTAGACTAGGTAGTGGTTTGGTTAGACTAGGTAGTGGGTTGGTTAGACTAGGTAGTATTTGATTGGGCTATCTAGTGGTTTTTAACTATGTAGTGGTTTGTTAGATGTAGTGTTGTTAACTAGGTAGTGGTTTGTTAGACTGTTGGTTTGGTTAGACTATTGTTTTTAAGTGTTTTTATAGTAGTGGTTTGTTACTGTGTGGTTTGGTTAACTAGGTAGTGGGTATGTTAACTATGTAGTGGTTTGGTTAGACTGGTAGTGGTTTGGTTAGACTAGGTAGTGGGTTGGTGTTACAGTGTTTGGATTAACTATCTAGTGGTTTGGTTAGACTAGGTGGTGGTATGAGTTAGATAGGTAGTGGGTTGTGTTATGGTGGTTTGGTTAGACTAGGTAGTGGGTTGTTAACTATAGTGGTTTGGTTAACTAGGTAGTGGTTTGGTTATAGTTGTTTGTTACAGTGTTTTTCTTATGTTTTTAGACTGTAGTGGTTGTTACTAGGTAGTGTTTGGTTAGACTAGGTAGTGGTTTGGTTAGACTAGGTGTGGTTTGGATTAGAACTAGGTAGTGGTTTGTTAACTAGGTAGTGGGTTGTTAGCTGGTGGTTTAGTTACTAGGTAGTGGTTTGAATTAACTTAGTGTTTGTTAGTTGTTTTTACAGTGTTTGGTTAATATGTGGTTGTTAATAGGTTGGTTTGGTTAGATTGTAGTGGTTTGGTTAGACTAGGTAGTGGGTTGGTTAGACTAGTTGGGTTGTGTTACAGTGGGTTGGTTAGAGCTGGTAGTGGTTTGGTTAGACTAGGTAGTGGGTATTTAATATGTGGGTTGGTGTTACAGTGGTTTGTTACTAGGTAGTGGGTTGGTTAGATGTAGTGGTTTGGTTAGAGCTAGGTAGTGGTTTGGTTAACTAGGTGTGGGTTGTTACTGGTGTGGTTTGTTATTAGTGGTATGGTTAGACTAGGTAGTGGGTTGGTGTTACAGTGTTTTTAATTTAGTGGTTTGTTATTTTTTGTTATGTAGTTGTTGTTGTCTGTTTTTGGTTAGACTGGTAGTGGGTTGGTTAACTGTAGTGGTTTGTTAGACTATGTAGTGGTTTGGTTAGACTAGGTAGTGGGTTGGTTAGACTAGGTAGTGGTATGGTTAGACTAGGTAGTGGGTTGGTGTTACAGTGGTTTGGTTAGACTAGGTAGTGGGTTGGTGTTACAGTGGGTTGGTTAGACTAGGTAGTGGGTTGGTTAGACTAGGTAGTGGTTTGGTTAGACTGTATGGTTTTGTTAGACTGTTGGGTTGTTTACATATTTTGGTTAACTAGGTAGTGTTGTTAGACTAGGTAGTGGTTTGGTTAGACTAGGTAGTGGGTTGTTGACTAGGTAGTGGTGTGTTAACTAGTAGTGGGTTGTTTACAGTGTTTGTTATTGTTTTTTAGATTTGGTTTGGATTTAACTATTAGTGGTTTGGTTAACTTAGTGGTTTGTTAGATGGTAGTGGTTTGTTTACAGTGTTTGGTTAACTGGGTGTGTTTGGTTAACTATGTGTTGTTGCTGGTAGTGGTTTTTACTATAGTGGTTTGTTAGACTATAAGTGGTTTGGTTAGAGCTAGGTAGTGGTTTGGTTAGACTAGTAGTGGGTTGGTTAACTAGGTAGTGGGTTGGTTAGACTAGGTAGTGGTTTGGTTAACTAGTAGTGGTTTGTTAGACTGTAGTGGTTGGTGTTACAGTGGTTTGGTTAGACTAGGTAGTGGGTTGGTTAGACTAGGTAGTGGTTTGGTTAGACTAGGTAGTGGTTTGGTTAGACTAGGTAGTGGGTTGGTTAGACTAGGTAGTGGGTTGTTTACAGTGGTTGGTTATAGTGTTTTTGGTTTAGTGTTATGTTAACTAGGTATTTTTTAGTGTTTTTAGTTTTTTTATATATTTTTTAAATATGTGGTTTGGTTAACTAGGTAGTGGGTTGGTTTTAGTGTTTGGTTAGACTAGTAGTGTATGGTTAGACTAGGTGTTTGGTGTTACAGTGGTTTGTTAACTATGTTTTTGTTAACTAGGTAGTGGTTTGTTAACTAGGTAGTTGGTTGTTACTATAGTGTTTGTTAACTGTAGTGTTGGTTAACTGTAGTGTTTGGTTACTATGTAGTGTTTGGTTAACTATTAGTGTTTGTTGACTAGTGTGGTTGGGTTGACTATAGTGGTTTGTTACTTAGTGTTGGTTGACTTAGTTTGTGTTACAGTGGTTTGGTTAGACTAGGTAGTGGGTTGGTTAGACTAGGTAGTGGTTTGGTTAGACTAGGTAGTGGTTTGGTTAGACTAGGTAGTGGGTTGGTTAGACTAGGTAGTGGTTTGGTTAGACTAGGTAGTGGGTTGGTTATGTATGGTTGGTTAGACTAGTAGTATTGTTAGACTAGGTAGTGAGTTTTGACTGGTGTGGGTTGTTAACTGTAGTGGTTTTGTTTACAGTGGTATGGTTAACTAGGTAGTGTATGGTTAACTAGGTTGGTTTGGTTAGACTAGGAAGTGTTATGGTTAACTGGTAGTGTTTGGTGTTACAGTGGTTTGATTAGTAGGTGTGAGTTTTGAAAAGGTAGTGGTTTGGTTAACTGGTAGTGGGTTGGTTAGATGTGTTATGGTTAACTGGTTGGGTTGGTGTTACAGTGGGTTGGTTAGAGCTAGTAGTGGTTGTTAGACTAGTAGTGGTATGGTTAGACTAGGTAGTGGTTTGGTGTTACAGTGGTTTGGTTAGACTAGGTAGTGGGTTGGTTAGACTAGGTAGTGGTTTGGTTAGACTAGGTAGTGGGTTGGTTAGACTAGGTAGTGGTATGGTTAGACTAGGTAGTGGGTTGGTGTTACAGTGGTTTGGTTAGACTAGGTAGTGGTTTGGTTAGACTAGGTAGTGGTTTGGTTAGACTAGGTAGTGGTTTGGTTAGACTAGGTAGTGGTTTGGTTAGACTAGGTAGTGTATGGTTGGAGCTGTTAGTGGGTTGGTGTTACAGTCGTTTGGTTAGACTAGTAGTGGGTTTTATTAGTTTTGTTAACTGTATGGTTTTTGGACTAGGTAGTGGGTTGTTAGACTAGGTAGTGGGTTGGTTAACTAGGTAGTGGTTTGTTAGACTAGTAGTGGTTTGGTTAGACTGTAGTGGTTTGGTTCAGACTATAGTGGTATGGTTACTAGGTAGTGGGTTGGTTAGACTGGTAGTGGGTTGTTAACTAGGTAGTGGTTTATTTTTGTTATTAGTGTTTTGATGGTATTATGGTTAGAGCTAGGTAG
>NW_025540427.1:0-6085 GCF_020615455.1 Coregonus clupeaformis | reverse complement strand
GGGTCAGAGAAGGCCAGGCTGAGTCTTAACTAGAACCCCACATTAGATAAATATGTTTAACCTGACAACAGAGAAGTGAGTGTAAGTCAATTTTTTCAATTTTATTTTATATAGCCTTCGTACATCAGCTATTATCTCGAAGTGCTGTACAGAAACCCAGCCTAAAACCCCAAACAGCTAGTAATGCAGGTGTAGAAGCACGGTGGCTAGGGAAAAACTCCCTAGAACGGCCAAAACCTAGGAAGAAACCCTAGAAACCAGGCTATGAGGGGTGGCCAGTCCTCTTCTGGCTGTGCCGGGTGGAATTATAACGGAACCATCCAGATGTTCAAAATTGTTCATAAGTGACAAGCATGTCAAATAATCAGAATAAATCTCAGTTGGCTTTTCATGCGATCATTAAGAGTTGAAAACAGCAGGTCTGGACAGGTAGGGGTTCCATAACGCCAGGCAGAACAGTTGAAACTGAATAGCAACAAGCCCCATGGACTGGGGACAGCAAGGAGTCACCACGGCCGTAGTCCCGGCAATGTGTCTAGGGCTCAGGTCTCTCAGTTGGCTTTTCATAGCCGATCATTTAAGAGTTGAAAACAGCAGGTCTGGACAGGTAGAGTTTCGTAACCCATGACTTCAGAACAGTTAAACTAATACTTCAGCAAGGCCAGGCGGACTGGGGACAGCAAGGTGTCAGCATGCCCGGTAGTCCTGACGTATAGTCCCTAGGGCTCAGGTTCTCAGAGAGAAAGAAGAAACGAGAGAATTAGAGAGAGCATACTTAAATTCACACAGGACACTGGATAAATAATACTCCAGTATAACCAATTAACCCCAGCCCCACACATAAACTACTGCAGCATAAATACTGGAGGCTGAGACAGGAGCGGTCCGGAACACTGTGGCCCCATCCAAGAAACCCCGGACAGGGCCAAACAGGAAGGATATAACCCCACCCACTCTGCCAAAGCACATCCCCCTTATCCTCCAGACCACAAGCATGTGGAGCCAAAACCCCCCGCGTCAACGTAGCTACAAAGTCAACCCGCTCACAGACATGTTAAGGGTGGGAGACCATAGGCAATGGGGGTTGAAGGGGGTGTGTTTGGTTATGGTCTGTGGTCTGTGGTTGGCAGGTGCCAGTCAGGCCATCAACAGAAAACGATCCCTGAGAGGAAATATACCATAGCAATTAACTACGCTCCATGGTTCCTTATTAAAAATCAATGTCCATTTGTCGTCCGCTCACCTGGCCGCCTGCCAGCTCGCTTGAAGTCACCTAATGTAGCCTGATCCTGTTACCTGATTCCTGATTCGCTGAGCCAAAGTGACTTTGCAGCCTGAGTCATTGTTTTTTTCCTGGGGCGACAGGCACTAGCTGTGGCTAGCCACTCTCTGTGTTGTTGTGCACAGTCCACACTATAGCGCCCTCCTGACATGTAGTGATTAGGATTACCTTGTTGTTGTTGTTGTATCATCCTTCATAACTCTTTCTTGTAGCAGTCCTGTAATAGAAAAGTATGTTTTCTTTCAAATACTTTAGGCACATTGATTTAACTAGCCCACCGTGCTGGATGGGCAGGATTTACACTTTGGGGACTATTCTATTGAATCCATTGTGCCAGGAAAGGCTGACTGAAAATCAACACATCTAAGTGTTTATAAAACAAAATACCTTTCAACCCAGGTAAATGTCAAATCAAGCACAACTAAAGTATTTAAAGGCTTGGGTTTGAGGCATAGTCATTATTGGTAAATATTCATTGTGAATTTTGCCTTAGGCAATGGATATAAACTCTTGTCCTCATTGGATTACATTTGATTAAGTATTCTATTATTATAGAATTATAATAATATAATGTGAATGAATGTATACCCTATTACTACGCAGCACTGCTTGATCCGTAATAAACATCCCAACAATAAAACCTAGATCCAAATAAAATATAATAACTCAGAATGGGTGAAGCTATTCCAAGTATTAGCAATTACAAGATCAGAAATGCAATCCTCTGGTTTACAGTATATTGTGTTCCTCTTCACTCAAATAAGTGGATTTGAATGAAGAGTTAATTACTTTGCTGGTTTACCTTTACTGCATGGTGAACTCATCAGATGAAGGGGTGGGGAAGGGGTATTATTATTATTGTGTGTGAGGGGGGGTGAAGGAGTGGGAGGAGGATGATGATTAGCTCATTGAGGCAGGGGGTAGAGAGGTAGGAGGAGGAATTGATGATGGTAGCATTTGAGGGAAAGAGCTGGGAAAGTGAGAGGACAAACTCACACCTTTGAATGGAGTTGAGTGATAGTCATGCTGTACTTCGCTCCATGAGTAATATGACTACATTACATTACAATGGAGCGATTTGATTAGTGTAATGTTAGCTACCCTACATAGTTTATGTTGTATCAAAGATAAAGGTGAGTATAGAGAAACTATCGAAGTTAGCTAGCCAGCTACATTCGTTCGCAGTCAACACCGCAGCCATTGCTATTATCCCCACTACCAACTAGCAGTACTGTAGCAACTAAATACAATATAATTTTAGCCAGCTACATTCGTTCGCAATACCTTCGTTTTCAAACAAAGTGTATGCAGCCATTGTTAGCTAGCCAACACAACCAGCTAGCAGTATATTAGCAATAATTACAATATCATTTTAATCTATGCGTTCGCAGCGGCGCCGTTTTCAAACAAAGTCAACACCGCAGCCATTGCTAGCAAGCCAACACTACCAGCTAGCAGTACCGTAGCAGCTAAATACAATATAATTTTTAGTCAATAGGAATTTTGCAACATAAAGCTTCCCTTTCTGAACATTCGGGGGATGTGTAGTCCACTTGTGTAGCTAGCATGACTGACTTTGTGCTAGCTACCAGCGTTTAATTATTGCTGCGTTATGAAAGAACTAACACGACCAGAATTATCTGTTTAGTGTGTTAACACACTATTGGTAGTTTATTGTAACCAAGTATTGGTGCTAAACCATGTGTTATTGGATGCTAGCATGCTAGTTAGCTATAGCGTCATAGGATACGATACTTTTTTATGAAAATACTGTACCAAGTTAGCTAGCTGAATAAGAAGTAAGTTAGAGTCTATTCCTAAAACATTGAACCGCTGTAGTTTACAACAATTATAATTTCTAAAGTGGAAGTTGGGAGAGTTATATTCGGGTGTTTTCAGTGAAACAATTATTATTTCTGAGGTGGAGGTTGGGAGAGTTATATTTGGGAGTTGTGGTGAGGAGGCCCGCTCTGCTTTCCCCCAGATGTTTAGTTCATTTCATTTCATCTCTCCCCGTTTTTGCAGCCTGTCAACTATGCCTCTGCCTATCCCTGTTCTCTCCTCTCCACCCAGGCTACACAACGCCTCACCGCGTGGCTGCTGCCTCTCACCAACCTGGTGGTCCTGCACGCACCACCCACCTGGGTTCCAGGTCTCAGGCAGCCTCTGAACTGCCATTCTGCTGCCAACAAGGCAGAGTTCATCCCAACCTATGCTACCACTCCAGTCCCTGACTTCTTGGCGCTAATGGAAACATGGATTACCACTGAAAACACTGCTACTCCTACTGCTCTCTCCTCGTCTGACCATGTGTTCTCGCATACCCAGAGCATCTGGTCAATGGGGTGTTAACACAGGAATCCTCATCTCTCCCAAGTGACATTCTCAATTTTTCCCCTAACCCATCTGTCCTCTCCTCATTTGAATTCCATGCTGTCACAGTCACTAGCCCATTTAAGCTTAATATGTGTGTCATCTATCACCCTCAGGTTCCCTTGGAGAGTTCATCAATGAGCTTGTGCCTTTATCCATAAGTTCCTTTCCTGAGGATGGCTCACCCCTCACAGTTCTGGGGATTTCAGCCTCCCTACGTCTACATTTACTCATTTCTCTCTGCCTCACTTCTTTCCACTCCTCTCTCCTCTCTTTTACCTCACCTCTCCCCGTCCCCCCTACTCACAAGGCAGGCAATACGCTTACCTCATCTTTACTAGATGCTGTTCTTCTACTGTCTACTGCAACTCCCCTCCATGTCTCCACCACTACTTTGTATCCTTTCTCTCTCGCTCTCCTCCAACACTACTCACTCTGCCCCTAGATGGTAATGCGCCGCCGCAACCTTCGCTCTCTCTCTCCCTTTCTCTCTCCTCTTCCATCCTATCATCTCTTCCTCCTGCTCAATCCTTCCTCCAATCTCCTGATTCTCCTCTCAACCCTCCTCTCCTCCTTTCCCCATCCTTTGACTCTCCTATGTCCCCTATCCTCGGCCGGCCTAGGTCCTCCCCCTCCAGCTCCCGTGGCTTGATACTCATTGCGAGCTCACAGAACAGAGCTCCGGGCAGCTGACGGAAATGGAAGAAAACTAGACTCCTACGGACCTGGCATCTTTTCCTCCCTCCTCTCTACATTTTCTTCATCTGTTTCTGCTGCTAAGGCCATTTTCTACCTCCCTAAAATATCTGCCTCTAACCCCTAAAACTCTTTGCCACATTCTCCTCCCTGCTGAATCCTCCTCCCCCCTCCTCCCTCTCTGTGGATGACTTCGTCAGCCACTTTGAAAAAGAAGGTTACACATCAAGTCCTCGTTTGTTAAGTCAAATGGCTTACTGCTAGTCCTGCTCACACTGCCCTACCCTATGCTTTACTTCTTTCTCCTTCTCTCCAGATAAAATCACTTGCGACTTGTGACTGCAGGCCGCCCAACAACCTGCCGCTTGACCCTATCCCCTCCTCTCTTCTCCAGACCATCTCCGGATCAACTCATCCTTACCGCTGGCTATGTCCCTTCCATCTTCACCGAAAATTACCCCTTCTCAAAAAACCAGCACTCCAATTCCCTCTGATTCAACAACTACAGACCATATCCCTTCTTTCTTTCTTTCCAAAAACTATTGGCGTGCCGTCTTTAGCCAACTCTCTTGCTATCTCTCTCACAATACCTTCTTGATCCAAACCAGTCAGTTCAAGACTGGTCATTCAGCTGAAACTCTGCTCTTCTCTGTGTCACAGCTCGCACTGCTAAAGCTAACTCTCTCTCTTCTGCTCTTGTCCTTCTAGACCTGTCTGCTGCCTTTGATACTGTGAACCATCAGATCCTCCTCTCACCCTCTCCGAGGCTGGGCATCTCCGGCGTGGCATCCTCTTGGATTGCATCCTACCCTGACCCGGTCGCTCCCTGCACCTGTGGCGTGGCGAGAAGCTGTCTCCGCACCGCGATGCTCTACTCACCACTAGTGTCCCCCAGGAGCTCAGTTCTAGGCCCTCTCTATTCGCTATACACCAAGTCACTTGGCTCTTCATATCCTCAGTGGCCTCTCCTATCATTGCTCGCTGACGATACACAACTAATCTTCTCCTTTCCCCCTTCTATATTATCTCTGCATGTCTGGCAGACATATCTGATATGATACGATCACCACGTGAACCTTGGCAGACGGAGCTGCTCCTTTCTCCCGGGAAGGACTGCCCGTTCCATGATCTCGCCATCACGGTTGACAACTCCGTTGTGTCCTCCTCCCAGAGTGCGAAGAGCCTTGGCGTGACCCTGGACAACACCCTGTCGTTCTCCGCTAACATCAAGGCGGTGACCCATCCTGTAGGTTCATGCTCTACAACATTATCGGCCCTGCCTTACACAGGAAGCGGCACAGGTCCTAATCAGGCACTTGTCGTCCCGTCTGGATTACTGCAACTACGCTGTTGGCTGGGCTCCTGCCTGTGCCATTAAACCCCTACAACTCATCAGAATGCATACGTCTGAGGTGTTTCAACCTTCCCAAGTTCTCTCCACGTCACGCTCCTCCGCACACTCCACTGGCTTCCAGTTGAAGCTCGCATCTGTTACAAGACCATGGTGCTTGCCTGGAGCTGTGAGGAGCGGCACCTCACCTTCAGGCTCTGATCAGTCCCTACACCCAAAGCAGGAGCATTCGTTCATCCCCCCAAAAAAAACTTTGCATTGCGTTCATCACCTCTGGCCTGCTGCTCCTCCTCTGGGGCTTATGGTTCGCTCAGCCCAGTCAAAACTGTTCGCTGCTCTGGCACCCCAATGGTGGAACAAGCTCCCTCACGGCAGCCAGGACA
>NW_025540426.1:0-6091 GCF_020615455.1 Coregonus clupeaformis | reverse complement strand
TGTCACACAGAAGATGACCCAAGAGCGCAAGTTCAAATTTGTGAGTTCTTTATTCAAGGTTACAGGCGGGAAGAGGAGTCCCAGGGGTGTCAGGGGTCTTTCAGGTCCTCCTGTGGTACCTGTGCCCGGGTCACCAAATGTCCGGGGGTGTCCAGTCCAGTAAAGTAGTGTGTGTGTTCCCAGTGATGGAGCTAAGTGACGGGCTGAGGGCAGAACGCCTGGGCACGCCCATCTGCACGTTGGAGACTGGGAAACACATACACAACAGCGGTCAGAATGGCAGGAAAGATCAGGCTGGGCAATGACTGCACCAGAAACAGCACGGAGCTGAAGACTGGAGAGTAGTCGCAGGTCCAGAAGGCAGGTTGGGATAGACGCCTGGGCAGTAGAACAAGGAGGCAGTCAAGAAAGGATCGGTATCACAAACAGGAGTCAGAGCGCAGACAGGCAGGTTACTGGGTCCGGTTTTGAAGACGATCTACAGGGCTTGGCTGAAAACCAGGCTTGAGTATATCAGGAGGTAGTGGGGAAATGCAGTTCAGCTAACAGAGTAATAGGAACAGAGTGAGGCAAGGTGGAGGGATGGTGAGGGAAAATGCAGTGCAGCTGGCCAGGTAACAAGAGCAGAGCAGGAGGTGGAGCTTGAAGCTAGGCTGAGTAGAGAGAGGGAGGTGAGCAGAGGAAGATAATTGAATGCAATTAATGTTAAGTTACCATGGAGAGTGCTCACACAGACCCCTAGGCGACGGCCCCAGAAGTCCCAAGAACAACATCATGCCGGGAGGGTGGAGGGAGCAGGCGGCGTGTCAGAACTTCCTCCGAGCGGTCCGAGTGAATCTCCTCATCCTCAGAAGGAGCTGGAGTGGCCACGATCGGGAGACAGGACAGGCACTGAGACAGGAGCAGGGCGGGCACGGACGGCTAGCAGGGAACCACTGCCCCTTTACCGGATTGCAGGCTGATCAGGACGTAGTCGGTGGAAGTCAGTGATAAGGGTCCGGTCCACCATCCTTGGCCGATCCAGGTCCTCTCCTCTGGACCATATCCCTCCCAATCAACGACAGGTACTGGAGACTACCCTTCGCCAGAGCGGGAGCAGCCGCCGGACGGTGAAGACAGGACCGCCATCTCACGAGGCGCGGGAGGAGGTGGCGCCGGAGCTGCAGGGACCAGGGGACTTTCATGGACCGACTTGACTGGAGGACGTGGAAGGGTGGGGTGGGACTCAGTGATGGAAGGGGCAACCGGGGTCGCACCGCCTGACCTGATGATGCGCAGAATAAGGACCAATGAAGCGAGGCCACCGGATACAAACCCGCGCAGATCCCTGGGCAGACATTGCCAGACCTTCTGACCAACCCCGGTGGTGCTAGGTCCTCCGGCGGCACCGACGGCGCAGCTGGTCTCCAGACTTCAGAGCAAGTGGCGCTTAGCCTGGGCCCATGGCAAGTAAGCGCGGCAGCGTATGGGCACGCAGCAAGAGCAGACGTGACAGGTGGGCATCCGCCTCCTGGCTGGGCAAACAGCAGGAGTTGAGCACCCAGACACACTTGAAAGGGGAGAGCCCGGTGGAGGAACTGGTGAGTGAATTAGGGCATATCTCACCCAGAGCAGTAAGTAATAGACCAAATTGGGACTTTAGAAGCTCGGCACACACCTCAGCGCTTCTCCAGCTCCGGGTTCATGCGCTCAGTCTGGCCGCTTGACGCGGTGGAATCCAGACGAGAGGCTGGGCCTAAGGAGATGACAGAACCCTTCCAAAAGGTTGCTGGAGAATCGTAGGGCCCTGGCTGACACTATACCTGGGGTAGGCCAGGATACGTAAAACACATGTTCGAGGACCACCTGGGAGAGGTCTCTTTAGCAGAGGGTAGTTTGGGAAGGGGTACATGTCAATACCTTACTAAAGTGGTCAACAATGGTAAGGATGACTGTGTGTCACACAGGAGGGCGTGGAAGGCCCTAACAAAGTCCATGAACAACGTGGGCCAGGGCTTTGGGTATGAGTAGGAAGCAACCCAGCAGGAGGCTGTGGGAGCCCTGTTTTCCCACAAGCGGGACAAGCCCGGATGAATTCTCGACATCCCGCTCCTCATCCCCGGGCCACTCAGAAATCCGCCCATGAGTGGACCAGATGAAGCGGTGCGCAGTGGATGTGCCGGATGATCAGGCCGACGGGATTCGCGCCCCCCACTGAATCACAGTGACCTGGAGATTTGCTGGAACAAACAGGACGGTTGGGGGTGCTGGTGCTGACCTGGCTGGTCCCGGGAAGAGCTTCATGACCTCTCGATCTCCCAGGTGAGGGCCGCTACAGTACCAAGTGGCTGGGAAGAATGGGAGCGTCTATGGGGTGGTCTCGGCCCTTCTGAAACATCCGGGAAAGAGCATCAGGCTTGGATGCTTGCTAGATCCCGGGCGGTAGGAGGAGGCCGTGAAATTGAAGCGCTGGTGAAGAACAGAGACCACCGCTGCTTGGACGGGAGTTCAGCCTGGCTGTTTCGGATATACTCCAGGTTCTTGTGGTCTGGTCCAGCCACTCACGGAATTTGTGGTTCTTGACCCTCTGAACCAGTGCCGCCTATTCTTCAAGCGAAGCAGCTGGACAGCCAACAGCTCATGGTGTTCCCACCGTGCCGTAGTTGCATTCGGCAGGGTTAGCCGATCGGGAGCAGAAAGCACAGGGGTGCATCTTGCCATCCTCAGCCGCTTTTGAGAAAGCACTGCACCCACTCCCACGTCCCGAAGCATCCACCTCCCACTACAAACGCCTTGCTGCATCTGGCTATCTGGAGGATGGGAGCAGAAGTGAAACATGTCTTGAGGATATTGTAAAGGCCTTATCAGCAGCTGATGTCCATTGGAATCAAGCTGTTTAGTGCTGGTTAGCGCCGTGAGGGTGCAGCCACTGTGCTATAGTTTCTGGGATGAAACTTCCTATGTGTGGCAAAGCCCAGGAAACTGCTGCAATCTTCTTCCCGAGACTCAGAACTGGGCCAGGAAGTGACAGCCGACACCTTCGCGGAGATCCACCTGGAATGCTGCCCTCGGCTCACCGTAGCATACCCCAGGAATGAAACGGTTTTGGCATGGGAACTCGTACTTCTCTGCCTTCACGTAAAAGAGAGTTCTCCAGCTGGTGGCGCAGGACCAACCGGATTGCACGTGGTAACAGGTTGACAGAGTCTTTGAGAATATTAAAATATCGCTTGCTAGGTACACAAATACGAATCGTATGAAGCAAGTGTCCCTGAGAGGGAGATTATTCACTTAGCTTGAAAAACTGCTGGGGCATTGGGTGAGTCTCAAGGGCATGACGAGATATTCATAGTGTGGCCGGTTGTGTGTTGGAACGCTGTCTTCCATTCTGCCCTCCCTCATATCCGCACTACGCATGGCAGGCATTGCGAAGGTCCAGCTTAGTGAATACAGTGGCTCCCTGCAGAACTCTTCGAAGGCAGACGAAAGTAATGGTAGTACTAGTTTGATTCCAACTGCGTGATGTCGTCAGACGCACGCGCAAAAGAGAACCGGAAAGCAAGAATCCCTACTCCCGAGGGGGAAGACGACGTCTAATTATCCCGGAGGCAAGAGAGTGGCTAACGTAGTCCTCCACGGCCTTTTTTCCGACAGTGAATACAGACGCACTCTTTGGGAGGAAAGAAGGCAGGAGATCAATCAGCCATAATGTAGGTCTGTGTGGGGGCGAGAGATGTCGTTGGGATTTGTTGAACACTCCTTTCAGGCTGTGGTAACAGGCCGGAACATTGGACAGGCCGGAGGTGTGAAGCGCCAGATCTTCCCGAAGAACGGGCAGGTGGCCCCCTTAAACAGGTCTGGTGACTACCTTCCTTTCCCACTCACGGACCGCTCCTGTCCTCCTAGCCCGATGAGCGGGGTTGTGCTGACGAGCCACTGGGTATCCGAAGAATGAGTGGTTGGGCCAGGTGAGTGTAGGAGGTGAAACTGGATGGACTCCCGGTGCTTTCCTGACAGCAGGACTACTGGGCAGGGGCGGAGACATGCGGAGAAAAGTGCCAAGATGATGCCCCATCCAGGCCTTGGCAGAAATGGCAGTAGCTGACATGTTCACGCCCAGTTGCTGTGCAAGCTCAGGGTCCACATGTTTGCTTGGCCCGGAATCCACAAGGGCGGTGCCAATGTATGAGTCTTGTCATGGGAAGCTGGGAAGTGGAGATGAAGCAGGCTCTTTCGGATGGGAGGGAGACTAGCCTTGTTGAGCCCACCCTGGATCTCCCCTACACCTGGAGAGAGCTGCGGCTTTTACCGGACAAGCAGCGACACGGTGATTCTCACAACCACAGTAGAGTGGCAAAGGTTGGAGCTTAGGACGGCGCCGACGCTCCCTCGGGAGTCAGAGAGGCACGCCAATCTCCATGGCCCAGGCTGGGATTGAGCTGGCTATGGGACTTGGACAGGCAGGGCCTGAACAGAAGCGGTATCGACCCAGTACTGGATGGCAGGTTGACTGAGACGGCCCTTCTCCCTCCCGGGTCTGCATAATGGCGGTCAATGCGAACGGCAAGGTCAATGACATCAAGCGCTGAGGGCGGGTCAAGGGAAACAAGCTCGCCCTGATATAGTCCGCCAGGCTATGGAGGAAGGCTTGCACCAGTGCCCAAGTTAAACGAGCTTGACTGGCCAGGGTACGAAGTCAATGGAGAAGTCTGCCACTGTCCGATTGCCCTGACGGATGGTGAGTAGAGCTTGTGACGCTTTCGGCTGTTGGCGCAGCCTAGGTCAAAGACCTTAACATCTCCTCCTGGGAAGAAATCAATGAGCGCACAGGCCGGGGCCTACGGCCTAATCACTGCCCCCCACAACCCGAAGTTCGATCAGAGATGTGGTGGATGATATACTCCACTTTTGGTTTCCTGTTGAGAAATCTGATCAGTGTAAACTGGATTCGGTAGCTGCTTCAAGAATGTCGCGGCTTTGCTTGGTTGCTATTTCAAATGCTCCGGGTTCCCAACTTGGTTCAGAGCGTGATCTGGTGGCAGCACTGCCGGGCCTGGGTAGCATTGGGATCTCCGGTGCGGAGGGATGAAGGAGTATCGGTGGTACAGGAACAAAAGGACCAGGTGCAGGTGGAGAAATGGCTTGAGAGTAGAAGTTGCAGGGGGCTTAAGAGTTGTTGCTGCAGTTGGAATCTGTTGTTGTTGCTGGTTGAATAGCTGGAGAAGGGAAGCGGGCGTCGCCAGCTCATCCGGCTTTATGTCTCCTCAGAGCCGCTCCAGTTTTCGTAGGGGCAGTCCTCTCTGGCTCTTCCCATCGTGGTCAGGGAGGCGCTGGGTCCATGATGGTCTGATCGTTTCTGCCGCACAGAAGAGGACCTAAGAGCGCAAGTTCTGTAAATTCAGAGTTCTTTATTCAAGGTTACAGGCGGAAAGAGGAGTCCTAGGGTTGTCAGGGGTCTTTCAGGTCCTCCCAGGGTATCTGTGCTCCGGGGCCGCCTCAAATGTCCGGGTGTCCAGTCCAAGTGCTTAGTGTGTGTGTTCCCTGTGATGGAGCGGCAGACGGGCTGAGGGTGGTGGAAACGTCTGGGCACGTCATCTGGTGGTCGGAGACCTGGGGGAATACACACACAAAATGGCAATATGAATGGTGGCAGGCAGAAGTACAGATCAGGCTGGGCAACATCGGGCAGTGAGACAGGAAGGCAGAAACGATACTGAGGGGCTGAAGATCGGAGAGAGTAGTCGAGTCCAGAAGGCAGGTTGGGATAGACGGGGCAGTAGAACAAGGAGGTAGCCGGGAAAGGATCGTATCACAACAGGAGTCAGAGCGCAGACAGGCAGGTTACTGGTCCGGTTTGAAGACGATCTGACAGGGCTTGGCTGAAAACCAGTTTGACATACTGGGAGAGGTAGTGGGGAAATGCAGTTCAGCTGGCAGAGTAATTAGAACAGAGTGAGGCAAGGTGAGGATGGTGAGTGGGAAATGCAGTGCAGCTGCTGTAACAAGAGCAGAGCAGGGCAGGTGGAGCTAGTTAGGCTGAGTAGAGAGAGAGAGCAGAGTGGAAGATAATTGAATGCAATTAATGTTGCTACTAGGAGAGAGGCTCATGACA
>NW_025540425.1:0-6115 GCF_020615455.1 Coregonus clupeaformis | reverse complement strand
GCGTACATAGTATTTGATACATCAGAAAAGCAGAACTTAATATTTGAGTACAGAAACCTTTGTTTGCAATTACAAGAGATCATACGTTTCCTGTAGGTCTTGACCAGGGATTTTGCACATACTGCAGAGTTACATCCCACTCCTCCATACAGACCTTCTCCAGATCTTTCAGAGTTTTGGGGCTGTCGCTGGGCAATACAGACTTTCAGCTCCTCAGATTTTCCTGTGGGTTCAGGTCTGGAGACTGGCTAGACCTCCAGGACCTTGAGATGCTTCTTCTGGAGCCACTCTTATTTTGTTAGTAGGCTACATTGTGCTCAAACCAGCCACAATAGCCTGTGGCTACTGTCTAAAACTGTAAAGGTACAGCCTCAGTGTTCCTGTAAACGTGCACGGAATTACAAAATCTTCCTAGCGTTCAATTTCATCACAAACCCCTGTGCTCCAGTGACCCAAAATATTAGGGAACATTGATTAGACCTGAATATCACAAATAAACACAATATGCCAACAGATGCTGGGCTCTGGGTTTGGAAAAAACACAACAAACTCTGATCCCATCATAAATATCTTTCTGATGAAGCATCTTGTTAAGATAACACAAATATTGAGTCCAAATTATCTCACACACACACACACACACACACACACACACACACACACACACACACACACACACACACACACACACACACACACACACACACACACACACACACACACACACACACACACACACACACACACACACACACACACACACACACATCACCAGTCATCTATTGTTCCCCTCATCATCCTGTCTCCATAAGGCTGTTGCAATCTTCGGCCCAACATCTGCATACTGTAGTGTACAAACCAGAGCATCTAATGCAGCATTCACCTAGACATTCCACAAGTAATCCCCAGCTCACTCCAAAACACATAAATAAAACCATACATTTCAAACAAAACACTTATCCCAGAATAAAACAAGACTGAGTCTCATTATAAAACTTCGGTATAGAGCTATCTTCAAGATGAAAGCCACAGATGGGTGCATAACCTCTCTCTCACACACACAAGAACCACAAAGGCTGGGATTAATCCCAGGCACGGTACAGTGCAGCATTGGACAGCTGACATTCATGGTACACGTCTGAATGTCAGTTCAACATTAAAAGAGTGCATTGTCAGCCTGTCTTGTGTGCTGCTCTAAAGCGCGCCTGGGGATTGAATACTGGCTAACAGTCTGGGGCATGTGTCCGTGTCTCGATAACCACTGCGCCTCCAGTGGGTGTGGGTGGGAATTAACAATGAGAAAACAGACTAAGGGGTTCGTGAAGCACCTTTCTCCGATTCCGCTTTCCACACCAATCTTTAATATAAAAACCTCTTAAGCAGCACTTTCAGCCATCTGAAAGGCACTGCACCCTGTAGTACTATTCGAGAGGTGCGCCAGCTATGGCAGTCGTGTCATTGGCTTCCTGGCCTAAGCAGTGGTCATGATTAGCTCATCTCTCCCTCCTACCTGCCCAGAGAGGAGCCTTGGTAGAAGAAGGAGGTCTGGCCTCAAGTAGTAGAATTATGTTCAGGACTTCTGGCTGTCCTCTGTGACCTACAGGGTGAGAGAGGATGCAGCATGTTGCCAGTCTGGTATAAACCACTCCCCCTCGGATAAGCCCTCTCTCACAGGCAGTTCCTCTCCGCCAGGGACAGTGGCGTGGGTTAGAGGTCACACACCGGGCCAGGGAGTGCCTGGGGATGGAGTGCCTGGGGACAGGTTACATGGGAAATGTCCTTTATTAGTGTGTGGTGACAGTAGGGATTACCACAGTAATTTAACTCACTGTTGGGGCTGTGAAACTCCCAATATATGTTTTCCTGCTCGTTCTGTACCCCCACCATCATTCAACATGGGATTTTTCAAAAGGAAGAGATAATCGTTTGAGAAATCAAAGCCTCTGTCTGTCTTGTAAATGTTTTAAGGTGAAAGACTGGGGATGATGAGAGAGAGGAACAAAAGAATCCCTTGCAGATTCCTGGCAATAAAAAAAACATTCCAAATCTCCAACTCTAGTCCTAAGCTCTCTGCTGTTTGTTTCACACCATTCTCTTAAAATTCTAAAATAAATCTGCACGCAGTAACCTATATACAGTAAATTTCAGTATTCCATTCTGAAATTATCAGAATTCTTATACTTTGTGATTAGCTTTTTGATAGGTGTTACATTTATTACTTCTGTTTAAATCACCTAATAATGTACTGGCTTTCCTTCATTATCTCTCTCATCTTTATTTTCAATGTGAGCTGCCCTCAGTTCTCTCTACCATTGACAGTTGAAAATATGTACACCAGCCTGTATGAGACACAGTACTGCCATTGGCCATTGGCATTATGTAATAACCAATCTATTCTGTATCATCAGAGCTGTCTTTAAAGTTTCACCCAGTATCGTCTACTACAGTAAGTGTTGTGAAGGCCTATCTGCCAGTTACGTAGACAGTGAGTAAGTACAGATGGGGCTGCTGTTGCCTCTTGACCGTGTGTTATTGCACCTTTAAATGCACCTCTGAGAAGCTGAAGTTGCAGCCACCACTTGTACCTGCCTCTGTTTCTAACCAGTGCAAACCGCAAGCCTTCAGCAAGCTTTAAGCCCTTGCCGTACAGTAGGCGCAAGCCATCTCCGGCTCTACTAACTATAGCTCTCTGGCCCCCAGCGCGTGCTTACATACCACAGTAACCAACCTACACTGGTGCCTCCCGCATGCTCATACAGCCTGCAAAGGGAAATAGCTAGTGTGTTAATAAATCAAATATTATGACACTATCCATAAACAACGAAAGTTTCATTACAACTCCCTTATCCAATATATGTTAAACCTTTACATTCCTATAAACACTTCCTAAACACACATACTCTATCACTATCTTGATATTATTTTTATTGTTAATACACAGGTATGTAGTAGCTACAGATGAGAGAGAGAGAGAGAGAGAGAGAGAGAGAGAGAGAGAGAGAGAGAGAGAGAGAGAGAGAGAGAGAGAGAGAGAGAGAGGGAATAACTACAGGAGCTGTCTCGGTGTCGCTCCCTGAGCACAGCGAGCAGAGGCCCAACATTGTCAAAAAACTTTATCGCGTAGCAAAGGGCAGCTCACGAACTCAAGCGGACCCAGGAGTTTTATGTGCCTGCTGTCGCGGCAGTGACAGATCTGTTGAATACCTACGCAGCGCTGCCGTATCCTTGCTGTTCTGGGCTGCGGTGGCGCTGCGCCTGGGCTCGAGGACAGCAGTTCAACCGCGTAATTTAGTTCAGATGAGGTAAAACAATATTTCAATGTTCTGACCCATAATGTCCCAGACGGTCCTCTCTTTCTTCTTTCCTCTTTCCCTTTCTTTTTTTTTTTCTCTGGCCGTCTTACATGTCCAAAGCTGATTTTGGCGGAGGATGAAAGAGGAAAGAGAGAAAGAAAAGGGAAAAGAGAAGGATGAGCACCCAGTTTTAAGCATTCGAGAGGCACACACACACAGCAACCAACACACACCGGCAGATTGTAAGCGGCCTGGTACCGTCCCAGCACATTAAGAGGTAAAATTCTTTCATTGCCTCAGTGCGTC
This sequence comes from Coregonus clupeaformis, assembly GCF_020615455.1. Classification (NCBI taxonomy): domain Eukaryota; kingdom Metazoa; phylum Chordata; class Actinopteri; order Salmoniformes; family Salmonidae; genus Coregonus; species Coregonus clupeaformis. Next base: position 2,516 of record NW_025540425.1, on the reverse strand, counting down.
TTATCATCAACCATAATGAAGTTTAAACACTATTAAACCTCTTAAAATTAATCGCGTTTTACACTTTATTTGATAAAGTCGTGGAAATGCACTGCTGATAAATTCATGGCTTTCAGTTGGATGTGATGTGATTTTGTGATTTCATCCCCATTGGGTTTGTTCTCATGTGCGTTCTGGTCCCTCTCGATTTATGTCTCTAGTTCTGAGACATAACTGTCTTCAGTGAGCTAAGTGAGCTGGTTAGCACCCACTCATAACACGATTAGGAGGAGGGGCCAGGAGATGCGACCATGTACCAGTTGGAAAACTCCAGGACCTAGTTATGGCCTAAATTGAGGTCCAGAGTTTGTCCTAACTAAGTTCTACCTGAGCAGGAGGAAGAACTGTTCCTATGTTTAGGTTCTCTCTATACAGCCAAGTTGCAAAGTCAAAATTGTCTATATCGTGAAAATTATAACACAAATGTAGCTTTTTGGTCTTCTGGCTTTGCACCTTGGCCAATAGTGACAATAAAACACTATACTATTCTACTTCTCTCTCCATTAAGATACTTCAGTCTGTATAATGTAGGCCTCGAGAAGGCCCCAGCTGTGAGGAAGTTTGAGAAACCAGCCCCAGATAGAGCAGGGGACTGGGGGGAAGACTGCCCTGTCCCTGTCTGCCATTTTATAACTGGCTGTATCAACCTATCCCAATGAAACCACTGTTCCATGAATCTGGGCTTGGTACTTGGTACTGTACAGAGACAGCACTCAACAATTTACCCAATGATAAATCGGCCCAGCTCCAAATCTGTTCAGATCTGTCATTGGATGGATGACTAATCCCCCAGTGCTAATATTATTTTCTCCTGATTGGCAGGGGTCTGCCATTAAGTCTGTCATCGTCTGGAGCGATTTGTTAATGTGTGATTGATGACCTGCGCCCTAATTGTCCCTATGAACCCAAATTCGCTGTACACTTTCACCTCATTTCTATAATAGAAATGACTTAGCCTTTCATTCTGTGGATGGCTCTCTACTAACTTCCTTTTACTGATAAAAGCGGTACATTTTGGTACCGGCTCCGTCATTCTGAGTGTAGTTCTGCAGAGATTCTACAGAGGGATGCATACCTATGTAATGGTGATGATGACTGACGGATGGCACACTAAGCTGGATTTGCGGTTTCTGATCTTGAGGTAACTGGGTGTCTATGTTCCTCCTCCTTTCACTATCTAGCAATACATTCACACACACACACACACACACACACACACACACACACACACACCCCTCTTACACACACACTAGTTTTTGATGGATGAATAACCAGAGCAGGGGTTTCTGCTTGCTGCCTCCCGTCTCTCCATCATCTCTCTATTTTTCTGTTTGTTCTAGGGTGTTCATCTTTATCATTCAGCTTGCATGACTGTGATGTCACCGTCAGCTCTCCTGTTAGCTGTGCTCACTCACCCACAGCTCTAAATGCAGACACAAATAACAATTGGGCGCCAAGTTTTAGTAAACTAAATTAGTGCACTCATCTCTGGCCACCATGTTATTATATGTTTTCTTCACCAAAATGATTTCAATCGATCTAAAGTTCCACGTTCAGACCGAAAGCCAGTGGCGGCTGGTGAAAATTATTCTCTGGGGTAAGGGGCTGTGCCATACTTTTTTCCTTAACCATCTGATATATTTTAACACAAACTGCAGTTAACAATTCTCAGTGCAGAAACATTCATAATTATTTAATGCAATATTAAAACGTTGAGCATTCTTACACACAACCATATTACACACCCAAGCCTTTCATTTCATTTAAGTAACTTTTCACCATTATTGAAAATGAAACAGGCAACGCAACGGCATGCTGTCAGAACAGAGTGGAAAGTGACAATAACATAAATTATTATAAGTTTATAGGAAATCTTACACTGTATGAAAGGATGTATAATATAGAAATGGATATCAAGTGGATAACTCCAAACCTTTGACTGGAAAAGATATTAGCATACATTATTTTGTAGTCATGCTAAATACTAATTTTGTAGGCATACAATTAATTGATACAAAACATTATATATACTATATTTGCTTGAACACTATTGTTTCTAGTGCCATATATAACTGGTTTTTATGCTAAGGTCAACTGCTCTGCAAAGAAACATGCGGCAGCTGCTCTGTGTGTGTGTCTGTCATCTTATTTGTACAGGAATTTTGCCCGTCTGTCAGCTACAGGTGGCAAACCTCTCCAATGACCCTTTGATTAAGATCAGGAATCTCCTGACAAGTTTCTTCTCATATATTTAGAGCGTTCAATGTCTGTGTCATGCTGTTTCTCAGGAAGGTCTTGATCCTTTTCAGTGTGAAGGACACCTTTCTGACTCAGCAGTTGTCATGGGTGTGTTTTTGAGGATCTTGAGAGGCTGGCAGTCTCTGTAGAGAAGTGCTCTGAAGGTTGTTCTCCATGAAGAACTGGTACAGGGCACTGCACCACCACAAGCCTTAACTCACTGTTCTCGCCATGAGGAC
>NW_025540424.1:0-6136 GCF_020615455.1 Coregonus clupeaformis | reverse complement strand
AGAAAAGTGTTGCAATAGGCCTATTAACATATATGTATTAAGAAATGAAAAATCATGAAAACTAAGAATTGAGCTAGTAACAGATTATTATCCACATTCCAACAATCTCTGAAACTCACTCTAGATAATACCTTGATGATATGAAAGTTAGCAACACAGGGTTATTATGATTTACAGAAAATACAGAAATTAACGGGCGTTGTTGCTGTCTCATATTCAGAACCACATTCCTGTAAAGCCTAGAGGGAGGATCTCATGTTAAATACACAGTTAATATGGCTACAGGTTCACCTGCCTAGACCACCACAAAATGCCAATGTCAGTATCTGCTATAGACCACCAAATGCTAACAGCCTGTATCTGGATAACATGTGTGTAAAATGATAATGTGATATCAATAGAGAGGTATACTTTCTGGGTGATTTAAATATTGACTGCTTTCATCAGGCTGCCCACTCAAGAGAAAAGCTTCAAACTGCAAACTAGTGCCTGCAACCTGGGTTCAGGTTATCAATCAACCTACCAGGAAGCTAAAAACAGTACAGGAACTTAAAATCATCAAAATGTTGATCACATCTTACAAATGCAAGACATTTGTTTGAAAGCAGCACCAAAATCCATCTATGGTAATTACAACATAGTAGCCTATATCTAGGAAAACCAAAGTTCCTATATGTCAGCCTAAGAGTAGTGTGTAAGAGGTCATACAATAAGTTTCTAGTGATTCTATGTTGCTGATGTAATAATATTTGTTGTCTGTGGTGTGGCATTATGAGCAAACAGACACCACTTGGACAGCATTTTTGAAATTGCTTATCCCAGTTAATAATAATAATTAAATCTCATTAAGAAAACATCAAACTGTTAAATCCCCGTGGATTGATGAGGAATTGAAATTTTTATAATGAGGGATGAAAGATATGTAAGTGGGTCTGCTGTACAACCGATTGGCAAAACATACTGCAAATTGAGAAATCATGACTGAACTGAATAAAAGAAGAAACTACACTATGAAACAAAGATAAATGATATTGAATTATAGTAAAATGCTTTGGGAGCACCTAAATGACATTGGGCAAGGCAACCTTTGATCTCATCATTGAATCAATGGCTCATTCATCAAGAAACCATTGAGGCGCACCAATTTAATTAGTAAAAAACTTAGGTATGACATACAACAATAAATGCTGACATCATATATCCAAGTATATCTGACTAAATTATGAAAGACAAGCATTGTAATTTAATCTGCAAGGGAAAAGTGTCGCTGCCCATCAACAATGACAAGCCACCGGGTCTGATAACTTGGATGGTGCACCATTGAGGATAATAGAGGCCTATATTGCCGCCTCCTATTTGCCATACCTTCAATTTAAGCCTACTAGAGTGTGTTCTCTCAGGCCTGAGTGGGAAGCAACATTTATACCCCCTACCTGAGAATAATAGTAAAGTCCTCAACTGGCCTGGCAAACAGCCGACCAATCAGCCTGTTCCCAACTCTTAGTAAACTTTTGAAAAAATGGTAATGATCAGATAAAATGCTATTTTACAGTAAACAAATTGACAACAGACTTTCAGCACGCTATAGGAAGGACATTCATCAAACACAGCACTTACACAAATGACTGAAATTGATGATACAGTATCGTAATGCTTGTTAGATCAGTGCAGCACCTTTTGATCATCGATCATAATGCTGGAAACGTATGTGTTATGGTCAGCTTTACACTTCTGTTGAGGTCAGGATGAAGACACCTGTCTAACAGAACACAGAGGGTGTTCTTTAATGGAAGCCTCTTCAAACATAATCCAGTAGAATCAGGAATTCCCAGGGCAGCTTGCCCAGCCCCTTACTTTTTCAATCTTTAATAAAGCCGTGTTTCTGTGTGAAGATGCTGAATGACCAACACTATACACGCTCAGTCACCACAGGAAGCACACTGAAATGACAGCAACACTTAACAAAAAGAGCTGAGGTTAGTTTCAGAATGTGGGTGGCAAGGAATAAGTTAAACCAAATATTTCAAAAACTAAATGCATTGGTATTTGGGACAACCATCACTAAACCCTAAACCTCAACTAAATATTGTAAGGAATTACAGGAAATTGGGCATGTTGAGGAGACCAAACGCCTTGGAGTAACCCTGGATTGTAAACTGTCATGGTCAGAAGCATATTGATACAACAGTAGCTAAGATGGGGAGAACTATGTCCCTCTGCTCTGCCTCTTAACAGCACTATCAACAAGGCAGGTCCTACTAGGCCCTAGCTTTGAAGCCGCAACCTGACCACTGTTCAACACATGCGTGTCAGGTGCCACAAAGAGGCAATCTTAGGAAAATTGCAATTGAGCCCAGAATCAGGCAGCACGGCTGGCCCTGGACTAAAACAGAGAGCTAACACACAATGCATGTCAAACCCTCCTGGCTCAAAGTGGAGGAGAGATTGACTTCATCACTACTTGTATTTGTGGAGAGGGTATTGACATGGCATCGGACACACCCATGCCACCCCCAGAAGACATGCCACCAGAGGTCTTTTCATATGTCCCGAAGTCCAGAACAGACTATGGGAGGAGCAGTATATAGAGCCGACTACATGGAACTCTATTCCATTGGCAAGTCTCATGCCAGCAGTCAAATTAGATTTAAAAAAACGGATAAAAATACACTTATGGAACAGCGTGACTGTGAAGCAACAACACAAACATAGACACATGCACACAAACTCATGATAACGCGAGCACTAACACACATGTACACATGGATTTTTGTGTTCTAGATATGTGTAGTAGAGTAGAGGCCTGAGGACACACACTTAATATGTTGAAATTACAGTGAATGCATTGTAAAGTTTGTTGTCATAAGCTTTTAAATTATAACTGCCTTTATTTTGCATGGACCCCAGGAAGAGAGTAGCTGCTGCCTATGGGGAATCCATAATAAATATAAAATGACCACATGCTTCAATGGATCTTCATCTGTCATTCATTAACTAAGATAATCAAGGACAAGAGCCAGGTTAACAGACAGCAGCCAAACCCCCTTCAGTAGGAAAACCAGAGGTCCCCTAAACCTACACTAATGTCATTAGTAGAAGATATAACCACAGTCAGTTTCTTCTCAAACCTTGACATGGCCCTTAAATGAACGCTATAAAATCTTGATGGACCCCTCCTTCTCTTTCTGTGTGAATATTGTAGGCCTTAATGAACATTACAACAATCTGATGGACCCTCTCCCTCTCCTCTTCAGTGTGAATATTGAAGGGCCTTAATGAACGCTACAACTAATCTGATGGACCCTCCTTCTCCTCTCTTTCAGTGTGAATATTGAAGGGCCTTAATGAACGTCAACAATCTGATGGACCCTCCTGCTCCTCTTCAGTGAATATACCAATACCTCCCCCATGAATATTGAAGGGCCTAACACGCGGGATAAAAACCCCCCTGCAGTGTGAATATTGAATTAGGTAAAGGGGTCCAGTGAACAAGTCATTGCACGGTAGCAGGTGTGGCCAGAGCGTCAGAGGAGACGCTGTAAAAGGACAGCGTGCTGGCCGACACAGTCCAGAAACACCAATGCAAATTAGTGGTAGTGGTGCCTTCTCCTGAATATGCAATCTCATCTATAGCAAACGCGCGATTCTTCATTCAAGTCAATCAATATTTTTTAATTGTTCTCAGTAAGGTAAGTAGGTCTTCCCATAATGAGAATGACCGATATTGCACTTTGATTTGAGAAAAATAACGTTACTTGGATCATATCAATCTATTAGATATACAACCAATTTATCGACTAATCTAAGATGACTTGCTTCCTCATCAAGTACTTAAGATTTCATTAATCTCATCTGCATTTTCATTGTTTATTTGTATGGTCTTGTTCTATGTAAGGTATAATATATATTTCATTGAGATAACTTTTTACCAGCATGACTCAACACAAAGATAGATGTACTGGGCGAAAGACATCTGGTGTTGGGTACTGTGCTCAGTAACCTCGCTTTTTCTGCAGGGTTTTGGCCAATAACAATAATCATAATCAAAAGGGCCCTCAACATTCGCTGAGAGTTCTGCTTTTGCCATGAACCAATTCATATCACTTTCTGATTGCCACAGATTCAACTGGTTAAGCCAACTACAGATGGCCAGAAAATGCTCAAGAATGCATGAAAGCCCAGGGAAGCTCCACTGGACCTCCCTCTGAGACCACTGGAGGCCTGGCTCCTGGCAGGGAAAAAAGTTAGTCTTCCTGGAGTAAGGCAGTTTCTAGACTATTTTCAAATACGATACAAAACTTTATATACTTCATTTAGGTAACTTGAGTTTATCACATCAGTACACAAGGCCAAATAATAACCTGAATGTATCAAAATATATTAGATGAGCAATAGTTTAGATAGATAGTGTAGACAGACACAGTCTGGATACATTTCCATATTCACATGAAGGCGCAGTGAGGCAGAGACATGGAAGAGATGGAGGAAGGTCTCTGTAGCTGAATTGGTGAGGACTATGTAGAGCAAACAGTACACACCCACTGTAAAGCACTTCAAATATCAGCAAGCTCATTTTTGTACCCAGAGAAAACAATAGCCATCAGTTCAAATTCTATACTTTTCCCCATCATTTCAATGATGCACCAGTGTCCAGTCTCACCTGGTACATCATCAGCCCTTTAATGACATTTATGCTGTTACATAGACTTGGGATGCAAAAGAGGGGCCTGGAATTGCGGGAAACAGAGACAGAGAGAGAGTTATCCTGCTCAGTGGCCAGGAGAGTTCAGATGAATTAAGGATACCAAATGTCATCGTGGACACTGCTACCGACGTGAGACATCCAGCTTCTGAAAGAGGAGCGTTGGACAGTTAACCCAAAATTTATGATAAGGGATTGCGAAGTGCGGAACTACCAAAGGTAAGGGAACAAGAAGCCTGTTTCTGTAAGGGTCTTTGCTGGTAAATCAGAGTTGTCTCAAACTGGACAAATATTACAAATGAGCTTCTATACATTTTGACTTTAGGATGCCCGTGGTATGTTTAATGAAAAAGGATAGATATTGTTTTGTTTTTACTCTTTCATTGCTCTGCATTGTCTATTTAGTCCTATTTTATCCACTGAGAGCCTTCCAGATTGTGCAGAGGTCCTGAGGTGTATAGCAGAGTGCCTGAGGTGGGCAGCAGAGGTCCTGAGGTGTGCAGAAGAGGGTCCTGAAGTGTGCAGGAAGCGCGCCTGAGGTGAGAAGCGGAGGTCCTGAGGTGAGGTGCATTCCTGGAGGTGAGAAGGGAGGTCCTGAGGTGCAGGGTGCAGGAGGTCCTGAGGTGAGTGCAGAGGTCCTGAGGTGAGCAGCAGAGGTCCTGAGGTGTGCAGCATAAGGTTCACAGGTGTGCAGCACAGGTCCTGGGAGGTGTGCAGTGGAGGTCCTGAGGCCTCAAACGCAGTGGAAGAGGTGTGCAGTGACACAAAGAAGACAGAGTCTACTGGAAATCATCTGAAAACGGGAATACTATGGTGGGGTGCAGCCATCCACTGAGAGCCGCTTCTGAGGTGTGCAGCAATCCTGAGGTGTGTATCAGGAGTGCCTGAGGTGTTCTGTGGAGGTCCCGAGGTGGCGTGCAGTGGAGTGCCTGACATGTGCAGTGGAGTGCCTGGGAAGTGTTCAATGGAGGTCCTGGAGGTGTGCAGGGGAAGTCCTGAGGTAGCCCAGGTGAGGTGCCTGAGGCACCAAAACGAGTGGAAGAGGTGTGTCCATGACAAAAGAAGACAGCGCTGCTGAAAACCTTTCTGGACACTGAAAAATGTCTAGCACACGAACCCAAGGGTGGTGAAGGAGGGCTGGGAAGATCAGCTGCACCAAGACTTCACTATAATATGATTGCAAATCTCCTAAAGGTAATGAACAAAGAAGCCTGTTTTGTAAAATGAAAGGTCAAGCATCTTTTTGGAAAGTTGGGATCAGGGTTTCTCAATCTGCACAAGCTTATAAATTAGCTACTATAATCTTAGACTTTGGATGTCTGTGGTATGTTTTTTGAAAAATTGATGTTGTGCTTGTTTTTTAATTACGCTGCATTGTCTGTTTAGTCCTATTTCGGATCCACCGAGAGCCTCCGTGCAGCAGAGGTCCTGAGG
>NW_025540423.1:0-6150 GCF_020615455.1 Coregonus clupeaformis | reverse complement strand
CAGGGCCGCTTGGAAAGGTAGCTGGGCCTTTTCGCGGCACGCTTGTAAGGCTCTGATTGTCCAAAGGGTTCCAACAAGTCTTGTTTTTCCTCTGTAGTTGTCTGTATCCGGTGATTTTTTGTCATGTAGTCCTGAACAGAACTACAGAATTTATTTTCCTTCCATACGCCTTGAAGTTGCTTCTTTGAAGATAGGCTAGCCAGCCGTATCGATGGCTCCCAGTGGGTGGGATGAGAGAAGAATACGGTGGTTTGGGCAGGGTAGCAGATGGTCCCCTGTGATTTTACCCACACACAGCTACACATTTACTGAACAAAAATATAAATGCAACAATTTAAACAATTTTACTGAGTTAAAGTTCTGCAAAGGAAATCAATTGAAATAAATTCATTAGGCCCTAATCTATGGATTTTACTCTTCAGACTGGGCAGGGGCGCAGCCATGCAGGGCCTGAGAGGGCATAGGTCACCCACTTTGGAGCGAGGCCCAGCCAATCAGAAAGAGTTTTTCCCACAAAGGGCATTATGACAGACAGAAATACTCCTCAGTTTCATCAGTTGTCCGGGTCGCTGGTCTCAGACGATCCCGCTGGTGGCTAGTTTGGATGTGGAGGTCCTGGGCTGGCATGGTTACACACGTCTGTGTTTTGAGGCCGGGACAGTACTTCCAAATTCTCTAAAACGATGTTGGAGGCTGCTTATGATAGAAATATGTTCAATTGAATGTTTCTTACTGGCTGTAAAATGGTTGATTGCCATAATTTCTTCTTGTAGTCATTGCTGAATTATTTAATTTTTTTAAACATTAAACCTTGGTAAACAATTCATGTAATTCATGGTAACCTGCAACAATTAATTTAAACCAGGCTTTTATTTGAAACAGGCGTTTATAGACTGAAATGTGTTTTATTGTTCAGCTATTAAGAAGAACAGGAGGCTATTTGAGACTCAGCATTTCATAGAAGCTTTATGGTATGCACCACGGTCAATTACCGTGAGACCGCAAGTCTATTGCATGACAATAACCAGCTGACAAAATGTCATGACCCCTACAACCCTAGCTAGAACATTCTAAAAATACTACGCAAGCTTAGTGCAACACTGAGCCTAATCAAGAGATTTTGGTTTTGGGGAGGCTGAAAGAAGCAACATTCAGCCAATATCTGAGAGGAAGTAATGTATCTCTTTATCAAAAGCTTGAGGACTTTATTTTTTTACAACTTTTACATTTTTCTCTCTGATTTATAGAATTGAGAAATGTTAAGTGGGACATTTGTTGAATATTTTATTACATTTGGAGTGTACAAACATTTTGCCTTCAGAACAGCCTCAATTCATTGGGTCAGACTCTTACAAGGTGTCGAAAGCTGCCTCCATTGTGGGATGTTAACAATGTTGGACTCCAGTGCTTCCCCACAGTTGTGTCAAGGCTGATGTCCATTGGGTGTAGGTAGACCATTCTTGATACACACGTGAAACTGTTGAGTGTGTCTCCAGTGGCGCAGTGGTCTAAGGCACTGCATCGCAGTGCTAGCTGTGCTCACTAGAGATCCTGGTTCGAATCCAGGCTCTGTCGTAGCCGGCCGCGACCAGGAGACCCAGGCTGGTGGCGCACAATTGGCCCAGCTGGCCACCCAGGGTAGGGGAGGGAATGGCCGGCAGGGGATGTAGCTCAGTTGGTAGAGCATGGCGCTTTGCAACGCCAGGGTTGTGGGTTCAAAATAATGTATGTGTTATCTGTAAAGTCGCTCTGGATAAGAGCGGTCTGCTAAATGACTAAAATGTAATGTAAATGTAAAAACCCAGCACCGTCGCAGTTCTTTACCTCAAAATGTATGCTCCCTGGCACATACCATACTCCGTCTCAAAGTAACTTTAATATTTTGTCTTGCCCATTCACTCCTCTGAATGGCATATGGTATAAAATCCATGTCTCAGTTGTCTCAAGGCTTAAAAATCCTTCTTTAACCTGTCTCCTCCTTCATCTACACTGATTGAAGTGGATTTAACAAGTGACATCAATAAGGGATCATAGCTTATCTGGATTCACCTGGTCAGTCTTTCATGGAAAGTGCAGGTATCCCACGTTTTGTAAACTCAGTGTATATCTGGAGTTAAACTGTAGCATTGACAATAATGTATTTATCTTCCTAGTACTTCCTGCTCCAGACCAGCTGACTGTTGACTCAGTGGACACAACATCAGCTGCTGTTAGCTGGAGCCAGCCACCAGATTGACCAAACCCATCATTACCAGATCTCCTACCACTGTCCAGGGACAGAACCACACGCCATTACCACATCTTCACACAGCATCACTCTGACCTGCAAGGTGGTACTCACTCTGTCACTGTCTGCACTGTGCTGAAAGATGGAAAGCAAAGTCAACTGGTGTTAACAACCTCACCACAGGCACTTCATTTAAGTATTATTTATGGTTATCAAAATGACTATTTGTGAATTCCCAAAATGTTGTTTGTACAGTGCATTCTGAAAGTATTCACCCCTTAACTTTTCCACATTTTGTTACATTACAGCCTTAATAAAACATTTATAAAATATATTTTGTTTGTCATCAATACCCCATAATGACAAAGCAAAAACTGGTTATTAGAATTTGCTGCAAATTTATTACAAAATTAAAAAAGTATTCAGGGCCTTTTTGCTATGAGACTTGAACTTGAGCTCAGGTGCATCCTGTTTCATTGATCCTCCTTGATATGTTTCCACAACTTGATTTACTTCCTCACCTGTGGTAAATTCAATTGATTGGACATGATTTGGAAAGGCACACACCTGTCTATATAAAAGGTCCTACAGTTGACAGTGCAACTGCGCTGTAGTAGTGCAGCGCTTGTAGAGCACGGCGCTTGTAACGCCAGGGTAGTGGGTTCGATCCTCGACCACCCATACACAAAAATGTATGCACACATGACTGTAAAATCGCTTTGGATAAAAGCGTCTGCTAAATGGCATATTATTATTATTATTATTATGTCAGAGCAAAACCCAAGCCATTTCGTGGAAGGAATTGTCCGTAGAGCTCCGAAACAGGATTGTGTCGAGCACAGATCTGGGAAAGGGTACCAAAACATGTCTGCTGCATTCAAGGTCCCCAAGAACACAGTGGCTTCCATCATTCTTAAATGGAAGAAGTTTGGAAACCACCAATACTTTTCTCAGAGCTGGCCGCCTGGCCAAAACTGAGCAATCAGGGGAGTATGGGCCTTAGTCAGGGTAGTTGGACAGAGAACCCGATGGTCACTCTGACAGAGCTCCAGAGTTCCTGGTGGAGATGGGAGAACCTTCCAGTTAATTCACCATCCTGCAGCACTCCACCAATCAGGCATTTAAGGCATGTGGTGGCCAGACGGGAAGCCACTCCTCAGTAAAAGGCACATGAAAGCAAGATTATATGATCTGGATGAAACCAAGATTTAACTATTTGACCTGAATAAATCATCACGTCTGGAGGAAAACCTGGCACCATCCCTACGGTGAAGCATGGTGGTGGCAGCATCATGCTGTGGGGATGGTTTTCAGCGGCAGGGACTGGGAGATTAGCCAGGATCAAGGGAGAGATTAACGGAGCAAAGTACAGAAAGATCCTTGATGAAACCTGCTCAGACCTCAGACTGAAGAATGGCAGGAGTAGCTTCGGGAAAATTCTCTGAATGTTCTGAGTGGCCCAGCCTGAGCCCGACTTAAAACCTCCTATCAATATCTCTGGAGAGGCCTAAAAATAGCTGTGCAGTGATCATTCACATCCAACCTGACAGAGCTTGAGAGGATCTAAAATGAATGGGAGAAACTCTCCAAATACAGGTGTGCGAAGCTTGTAAAGGCCCATACCTAAGAAGACTTAGGCTGTAATCACATAAAAGGTGCTTCAACAAAGCACTGAGTAAAGGGTCTGAATACTTATGTAAATGTCATATTTCGTTTTTTTTTATTTTATAAATTTGCCAAAATTGTAAAAACCTGGTTTTGCTTTGTCATTATGGGGAAATTGTGTGTAGATTGACAAGCGGGGGAAACACTTTCACGAATAAGGCTGTAACGTGAACAGAATGTGGAAAAGGTCAAGGGGTCTGAATACTTCGCGAATGCACTAATATCTGAGTTCATGCTTTCTTCCATTCCTGTGAGTCATTAAGTCAAGGAGTTGATCTGCCTCTGGTTACTTTAACTTTATCAGTAGTACAGTGTTAAACACTTGTTATTGTGGAGATTATTTACAGTGCCTTGCAACAGTATTCATCCCCCCTTGGCGCGTTTTTCCTATTTGGTTGCATTACAACTGTAATGAAATTGATTGACTTATGTAATGGCCATACACAAAATAGTCCAAATTGGTGAAGTGTAATTTAAAAAATTGACTTGTTTAAAAGTATTTAAAATAATAATGGAAAGTGGTGCGTGCATATGTATTCACCACCTTTGCTATGAAACCCTAAATAAGATCTGGTGCAACCAGTTACCTTCAGAAGTCACATAATTAGTTAAATAAAGTCCACCTGTGTGCAATCTAAGTGTCACGTGATCTGTCACATGATCTCAGTGTATATATTATATATTTATATATATATATATATATATATAGATTAACAACAGCCCTGACAATTTATTTTCCCTCAGTACCTCCTGCTCCGGACCAGCTAACTGTTGACACCACGTCAGGTACTGTTAGCTGGAACCAGCCACCAGCATTGGACCAAACCCAACATCATTACCAGATCTCCTACCACTGTCCAGGGACAAAACCCAACTACACTACCACATCTTCACACAGCCTCACTCTCTCTGACCTGCAATGATGGACTCAGTACTCTGTCACTGTCTGCACTGTGCTGGAAACTGGAAAGAAAAGTCAACTGGTGTCAACAACCCTCACCAAAGGTAATGAAGTACCCAACTGAATTATAATATCTAGTGTCAAAGTTGATTAAACATTAACTAGTTATCAAAATAACTATGATCTAATCATAATGGATGTGTCAGCATGGGATGTAAAGGTCCAGGATCTTCCCTGATGAGAAATATATCATGGTGAATTCCCTGGACCTCATGATGCAGTTTGGTGCTGAAATCATTAATGCTTCCCATTAGTGAGAGTCAATATATCAAGGAGTTGATCTGCCTCTGCTTGCTTTAACTTTATCAGTACTACAGTGTAAAATACTTGTACTTGTGGAGAGGATTTATAATCACAGCATTCTTTATATTGAAAGAAAATTGGTGTGGTGTTGACAATGTAGCAGCAATCGCTAAGTTAAATGAATACAGCAGAAATCCCTAATTTTGTTACTTTACTACAAATCTAACCTGTTGTGTGACTTATTGTTTTTTTAAATGTATTTATTTCCATATCAAAAGGAATTGCACGTCGGTCACTTTTACTTTTCTCCTGTAATATACTTGGAAAGCAAACTGTAGCCTCACAATGTATTTATTTTCCTTAGTACTTGCCCAGACCAGCTAACTGTTAACTCAGTAGACACCACATCAGCTGCTGTTAGCTGAAGCCAGCCACCAGGATTGGACCAAACCCAACATCATTACCAGATCTCCTACAGCTGTCCAGGGACACAACCCCACTACACCACCACATCTTCACACAGAATCACTCTCTCTGACCTGCAAGGTGGTACTCAGTACTCTGTGAATGTCAGCACTGTGCTGGAAAATGGAAGGAAAGTAAAACGAGTGTCAACAACCTACCACAGGTAAGGAAGTAACCACAAAAGTATTATGTCTGGTGTCGTTTATTTTTATCTAGTTATCAAAATGACTGAACTAATCATAATGGATTTGTCAGCATTGGACAAAAGGTACAGTATATTTTCTACTTTGACTAATATTCTACTTTTCTCCTTGTTCAAGATGATAGAAATCCTCATAAATTTGAGCGTAATTATTTCTCTATAGCCTTTACTTTCTCACTCTGAACGCGAATGGGATGGGTGTGCGGCTTCTTGACAACGAATACAATGGTTCTAATGCACAGCCCTTGGAGCAATTAGGATTAAATGCCTTGCTCAAGGGCACAGCAACATATTTTTTCACCTTGTTCACCCGGAGTATCGAACCAGCAACCTTTCGGTTACAGGCCCAACACTGTAACCTCAAGGCTACCTGTCTCTTACCTTACC
>NW_025540422.1:0-6183 GCF_020615455.1 Coregonus clupeaformis | reverse complement strand
CTGGCTCATAATTTAAGAGTCTCCTAGGAGCTGGGAAGTGATAACAACACCTCCTCTCTCCTCTCTCTCTCTGGGGCGCAGCAGGACTGGGTGCATCAAGCGCCACAATAAACACAACAGGGTTGGGGCCGGGTGGTTATTCCGGCTCGTATGATCCGCCCGGCGACCACCACTTTCCACTTCGCGCGCCCTGATTCGGCTCAGCACGCTGACTGGGAGCGGGACCCGCACGCATCAGTGATCGTGATCTGCACAGGCCCCAGGACCGCCACGGTCGAAAGCTGGGACTGGCAACCGGTGGAGCGGATTGCTGTTGCGATCCGACAGGAGTTGGACCGACCCCGGCGGGCGGATTGCTCTGCCTCGAAGGGGAGCAGCTGACCGCGCCGACCAGCACGGCCGTGCCGACTGGACACACGCATTCACTACGGCGCGGGAGTAAAAGGCGAAGCTGGCCGTGACCGGCCGACCCACGCCGCACTCACTGGCTGGTGCGAGCAGGAGCGGGCTGGACTGGGGCTGATTGACGCTGGCACTACCGGTTTGGTGCGAGTAGAACGGTCACCCGGGTCGACGGGACGACACCACTGGCTTGGCGCAGGGAGCAGGGAACGGGCCGGACCAAGGACGACGCACCACTGGCTTGGTGTGGAGCAGGAACGCCGGACCGGTAATACCTATCGCCGCACTACTGGCTTGGTGCGAGGACAGAACAGGTCGTGGCTGGTTTAGAATCTGTTCACCGGCTTGGCAGCGAGAGACAGAACAGGCCGGGCTGACTAAAAACACGCATCACTGGCTGCGCGGGAAATGGGGAACGGGCCGGACTGTGGGAGGCGGACTGGAGGTCTAGAACAAGAGCCGACACAACTCATCCTGGCTGAATGCCTACCCACACAACACGCAAGGCGAGGCATCAGCACAGGATCGGGCGCCTGTGCACTGCATTGGCGCCACAGCACGTGGCACTGGGCGCAGGATGTTCGGCCTGCGAGGCGTACTGGAGACGCAGCTGCTGAGCCGGTACACCTCTGGCCCTGGCTGAATGCTCATCTTTGCACGACACGGCGTGGTGTGTTAGCACCAGACGCACAGGACCTGCGCCGGAACACCAGCACAGCACGTGGCTCCGCATAACACGGAGCCTGCCCAGTCAAACAGCTTCTCTCTGGCCTGGAGCACGGAAGTTGGTTTTGAGCTTACCCAAGGCCTGGGCCAACCACCCTTTTAGCCTCAAATTTTTTTTATTGGGCTGTCTCTCAAGGTTCTTCCCACAGACCTCTGCGTTGCCGGGGCTACCCTCTCCTATTGCCCGGCTGTCAGGCCCTCCCAAGTGATCATCCATTCCCCAAGCCCGAATCTCCTCCCAGTCCAGGATCCTTTCCAGGATCCTCCTTCAGGTCCAGGCTGTCTGTTCCTGGACACGCTGCTTGGTCCTCTTTTGGTGAGACTTTCTGTCACAATCCACATTGAGAGACGATCAGCGCGCAGTTTGATAAGCGTACATTTAATTAATGATTTAATTTACTACAAAACAACAAAACAAAATTCAAACGGGAAGTCCTAGGTTACACACAACAAACCTTTAACGGAACAAGATCCCACACCACTAGTGCCAAACAGGTTTAAAACAGAGGGATCCTCAACTGAGATACCCAGACAATGCCTCTGATTGGGAACCACTCCCACAACATAGATCAATACCTAGAAAATACAACATAGAAAATATGACATAGAAACTCCACACCCTGGCTCAACATTTAAGAGTCCTCCCAGAGCCAGGGCATGCATTGCAAATATCTAGTTTTGATTTACATAGCAGACAGCTACTTTCAAAGCCAAAAATTCAACATGAAATCAACAAGAAATGTAACCATGTTATTGGATTTAGATTAAAAGTTGGATAAAAAAAGACACATTTGCTACCTTTACATTGATGACTTCTAACCGCTTTCCAGTTTTCCCGCCAACAATAAAGCTACGCACAACCTATTGTTTTCTCCACACGCTGCTAACATCATACTTTTTCTGTTGGAAAATTACGCAGTTATTACTGATTCAACCGTTTGTACTATGAAGTGAGGTGCAAAAATGTCCCTGGTGAAACCAACGCAGGGAAGTCCCAGAAGGCCGTACTGCATCGTACAAGTTGCTGTACTGCCAGTACTGAGGGGATCACCGTGACCTGGAGCGCCAGGGGGTGCTAAGTAACCTGCCAAATACACCACACAGGCCAGTTTCTCTTGGGGGTGCTGGGCACGTGCCAACATAATACACAGCTGGGCCAGGTGTCACACCCGCCAACACACACGGCAGCCGAGCCAGGAGAGCAGAAGGGCAGCACATATTGTTGCACTATACTGCAGGCAATAGAATGATTGAGTGAGGAGGAGATCAGGACTGAACAAAAACAAGATTTGAAAAAGCTAGGACAGGGCTGTTCAAAATGGTTGGATATAGAATTGACTTGTTTTCATCCTCTTTCTGATCAGGATTAATACAACACATCTAGACCTGGGACAGGTGTGAGTGTAACACCACTACTATAAAAACAAAAATAAGAAAATGTTTTGGCCCCTTCAGGAACTGCACTGAACAGCCCTGCTTGGATGAAGCATTCTTGTGAGAGGGAATATTTTTGGGCAGATTAGACTTGACACTGTCATAATGAGGTATTAAATAAAAGCAGAGTTCCACATGACAAACATGTATAATTATCTAGTTCAAATCAAAAGGGTTGCAGCCAAAAAGGCAATTGATTTATGTAGAAATTAACATATGGACATACAATGAAGGGAAAAAAAATGATGTGTATGCACTCACTAACTGTAGCCCGGCTGAATAAGACCAGCTCACAAATGACTAAACTGTAAAAACAATGGAGCATTCTGACCCCTTGACTTGTCTCCACATTTTGTTACGTTACGTTTTATTCTAAACTGAATTGTAAGACATCAATCTACATAATTATGTTCTACAATGACAAAGCGGTAAAACAGATTATCGAAATCCTTGCAAGATTTATTGTCAAAAACATAAATATTCTTATTTACACAAGTATCCAGACCCTTTGCTATGAGATCTAAAAATTGAGTCATAATAAACAAAAGTATTTTTGTCATATGACCCGAATACAGCAGTGAATAATAACGCAGTTTTAAGAAATAATACCTAAAAAAATAAGAATAAAAGTAAATAAATAATTAAAGAGCAGCAGTGAAATAACACTGATAAAAACTTAATGATGCAGGTTGGAGTTTTCACATTCACATGGCAGTCATTAGAACAGAGGGCTATAGGATCAGCACGTGACTCTAGGCTCCCGTGTTGAGTGATCAGCTGTGGTATGGATGTTGTTACTTCACCCTTACCACCTGGGAAGGCACCGGCTTGTGTGGAAGCCCAGGGATCCAGTTGCAGAGGGGAGGTATTAGGCCCCAGTCCACTTTAGTGATGACTAGAGGCATGGTGGTATTAAATTGAGCTGGTCTGCATTTCCACACAGGTGTTCCTCTGTCCATAAAAATGGGCAGGTGGAGGCAACAGAGATTGCATCATCTCAGGATCTTATATGGCGTGGCTGAGGGTCTTAGGGTTTGGATAATGGAAAGATGAGCTATGAACAGTCTTTCAGCACTTTCATACATAGATAGAGTGCATGTGGGACGGGAGAAATATTTGTGCAGGTTACTGTTCGGACACAGGGATTCAATGTGTCTGTCTTGAAACATATTGGTATTACAGACTTAGATAGGGAAGAGTTTGAAAATAGTTACTAGCAAAGACCACTCTTGCTAATTATGTACGCTGCTTTTTTCATTTTTGTCTTATTTTTGTTTAGTTTACAAGAACAAATATTTTGTACCTTCAAAGTGGTAGGCATGTTGTGTAAATGGGAATGTGATACAAACTTCTAAAAATGTATTTTAATGCTATAGTTGCAAGGCAAACAAAATAGGAAAATTACAAGGCAGGAATACTTTATCACCATCATAGAATCAACTCCTGTAGTTCATCAAGTTCTATAATACCTTTTCCATCCTCCAGGGTTCATCATGTCCTCTATGGCATCACTGGTACTCCTTCCTCCATCCCTCCTGTAGATCATTTTATGTTTCTATGGTAACTGTACTTTCCCATCTCTCTGTAGACTATCATGTCTTCTTATGGTACCTTCCATCTCTTGTAGAGATCATCATGTCTCTCTATGATACTCCTTCCATCCTCCTGTAGTTCATCATGTCCTATGGAAATGCCTTTCCATCCTCCCAGTAGATCATCATGTCCTCTGGCACCCTCTCATCCTCCCTGCAGATCATCATGTCTCTATGGTACCTTCCATCCTCCAGATCACTGTCCTCTATGATACTTCCATCCTCTCACAGTTCATCATGTCCTTTCTATAGTACTCTTCCATCCTTCCCAGATCATCATGTCCCCTATGGCACTCTTCTTCCATCCTCCTGTAGACTTCAAAATGCGTCCCTGGGTGACACCCTCCATCTCCTGCAGATCATCATGTCCTCAATGGTACCTTCCATCCTCCTGTGTGATCATCACAGTTTCCTCTGGCGGCACCATCCATCCTTTCTGTAGTTCATTTCAAACTAGCAATTGTTTTTAATAGAAGATGGTAGCTATCACACTCCAATGCAGTTTTATTAATTAATGGATTATAAGATTAATTAAACTGCATACACACAACTAATACACCCCAACATCAGTGTGTATAGCTGGCACTCACGCATACGGAAAATCATGCGCTTATTGAAAATCCATTTAGGAATAGTCATTTTGAAAATCCATTCAAGACATAAATAATTTTGAAAACCTATCTGTGACATAAGTCATTTTGAAAACTTGCAGGGAATTAAAAATTCTTTATGTCTTTTTCTGCTTTTCAATGTCTTAATACTTATCATACATGTTTGAATCTGTTATGTACTTGTAAACCGGCCTGTTGCAGGTCCGACAGGTGTCTGAGCTTTGCTCTCAGAAGGTCGGCTCAAAGGAGTGGAATATTGGCCGAACGCCCAGACTGTTGTTGCCAGGTGTTCTCCTCCTCTGCAGCTTATTTCCTGGGAGCAAACGCTTTAGTCGAAAAGGATGTACCAAGGCCTCTGTGTAACCTTGCAAAGATAAGATAATTATGCGTTGAGGAAATACTGACAAACTATGTAGACAGTCAGTTTTCTAAAATCCATTAAGACATCATTTTAAAAAATATCTATGATGTATTCATTTTTCAGAACGTTAACAAAGGATGGCTAATAAATATGTGTTCTATGTAAGTTTTCATCTCCTAATTGGCTAATTAATTTGGCAAACAAAACAGGATTACCAGCCAATTTATGTTCCAGGTGAAGATTTTCATCAGATGCATGAAGCCAATTATCTATGAATGTAGATCTCATTGCATTTCATTACGTGATAGCCGGAGCTCTCACATTTCAAACTGCTCGCCTTGGTAACTTTGTTTGTTTCCATTTGGAGAATAAGCTTACACTACCTTTAAAGGATACCACCTAAAAATGATATTTTTTGATATTTTTTAATATTATAATTAATGTTAATACAATCCCAAAACCTGTGCAGTATGTCAGCAGTGTTGTTTTCAAGATATAGCTTCCACTCATTTCAGATTACACCACCACAGCTGACTGTAGTTCTTCAAGCTTAGTCATTGATTGAGAACCAAGCTTGCGGAAGTGCTGCTGATGTCTTGCAGAAAGTGCTGTTGATGGCCAGGTGGCAGTGCTGTTGACTGACCAGACACAATGACATCATAACTCATTCACGTGAAGAGATGCTACCGAGAGCGAGCCAGACTGTCACAGTCCTTTCCAAACACTGGGATCCTAGACTTTTGTAATATATTTAAAAATATATATATTTTTTAAGATAATCACTATAACTGCACCTCTTACTACTAGGTTCTCTCTGTCCTCTCTCTTAGTTCAATAGGCTATATCTTCTGTGTCAATCCTAATGTCTATCTCTGCAGGAATAAGGGAGTCAAGCAGCAGAGTGGAGGAGCCCAAGACTTTGAAAGCAAAAATAAGAAAACGCCAAAGAAAAATGGCAACTGTCACAGGAAGGCCTGCCCCAGCCATGGAAACAGAACAGCAAGCACGGCCGGAGGTGCTGAACGACCTATAAGGAACACAGAGTTCACCGACCACG
>NW_025540421.1:0-6194 GCF_020615455.1 Coregonus clupeaformis | reverse complement strand
AGTCAATCAAACTAAAAAGCTTACTACTGAACGTCACTAAGCACTACGTAGAAAATACAAACACAGTACTCAGACATGAAACTGAGAAATAAATGTTTATTGTTCACTGTAGGTTAAATACATGTTGCAAAACAAAAAAACCTGTGCATTTAGCATTTGAAAAAACAAAATCTTATTCGTTTGCCACTTGTGTACAGTAAGCCCATGTAAAATAATTACAAAAATATACAAATAAGTCATTACTCATACAGCATCTGTGTAGCAAGTACTGGGTCAGGCCACAGGTATCCACATCACAGGCCACATTTTGTCTGGCTAGGCAGCAGGGAAAAAAACCCTGGCCTATCCAGGCTTGTTGCCTCCACACCCTATGTCACCACAGGGCAGTCCACATGGCTTGCAGGAGATTTACCCTGGTGTAAGGTTGGATTCATACCTTCCACCATCATAGGGAGATAATTCCTCAATGGGGTTTTAGAAGGAGGGAGTACAGTGGAATTAAGATTTATTAGGCTTAGTTCATATTGTACCACTCTCTAACCTGGAGGGCTCTGTGAAAACTCACATTGTCCCAAACAACAACATAGATGGAGTGCTCATCCTGCTGCCCTAACAAAGCATCTCACATGTGATTGAGGAAAATGAGGAGCTGAGGTGAGTGTTGTAGGGCCCCCAGGTTGGCATGATGGTGGACAACCCCATGATTGCTGGTGGCAGCACATAATGTGACATTGCCACCACGCTGCCCAGGAACACCAACAATGGCCCGAGCCAATCACGCTTCTGACCTCTCATGCCACTTTTGGTAGAGATTAAACCCAGCTTCATCCATGGAGTTTGATGGTTCTTTCCATTACATCCAGTTGAAAAACCCTCTGTAGAAATGATATAGTTTTGTAAGTGATA
Organism: Coregonus clupeaformis; assembly: GCF_020615455.1. Classification (NCBI taxonomy): domain Eukaryota; kingdom Metazoa; phylum Chordata; class Actinopteri; order Salmoniformes; family Salmonidae; genus Coregonus; species Coregonus clupeaformis. The sequence goes on along the minus strand of NW_025540421.1, from coordinate 5,288 downwards.
CGGAAAAAAGATGATTGCATTACTACGGTAAATCACTACTTAGAGGTAATCAACATTGAATGTGTCTGATATATGCCAACCTGTACATACTGGAATCTTTGCTCTTTGACTCTATCTGAGTTGCGATCAAAAGGGCCCTCTGTATAAGCTGTTTCATGCGCAGTCTGTTGCGCTTGAGGACCTGATCAACAGTAGAGCTACTCCGAGTACCCTCAAAATGTAAATGGTCCTCAATGATCTTGTACTGAATTTAAGCTCAGTTTAATGGCATTGTTCTCACGACCATATCATGATCAATGGTCTCTTGGTGTGAGGACACATACCTGTCATTCCACCCCCATGTGGCAGTCTTTCAATTCTAGAACATGTTACAAAACTATACATGAATACTAGGCCTACAAACAGTTAGATTAGCCCTCCATTACAATACTACAGTACATTGGTACAGTGATATACACAAACATATATTTACTTACAGTATACTGTGGTACAGTACCAGCACAGTATGTCATACAGTAATTGCTGTCAACATTTACATACTGTACTATAATGTCAAAAAATATACTACTTCTCTAAATCTTCGGATTATGGTGGACACAGTAGATCCACTGATGTTTGGTTGTACCCTTTGTCAGCCTCCACTCATGCTCATGCCATGACACGAACCTTGGTCCAATCCCACCAGTGTTCTCAGTTCATCAGATATTACTATTCTTTGTCCTTCCATGACCACCTCACCACCCCTCGACCTCCTCTCACACAGAACTCTTCCTCTCAGATTTCTATCCATTGCAGGCCTCACAAACCAGTGCTCTCTGGACTGGCCACTGTATATGTTCCCTCACATCATTAGCCACAAGTGTGATCAATTTTGAGTTATTGTGTTCAGAGTGGTGACACCTGTAGTAATTGTGTTTACTTTGCATACCTGTGCTCACCATTATCCGGTGCATCCACAATAATGTGTAGGCCCAAGTTATGTCTAAACAGGTGAAATGTGCTTATGGTTTTGCCAAAAGATTGATTTGGGATTCAATCAGTGAGTTCAGAGCAACTAGGCATTTGGTTCGAACATGCAGGGTTTAGTGTTTTAGCAATTGAAAAACTGTAACATGCTGGTATTGTAAAACTGATTCATTTTCCCTGCATTAAAGTCCATGCCACTAGGACTTTGGAATCTAGCTCAATGTGTTTACATCCCATTTGTAGGCGCTCTTATCCGCGACTTACAAATTATTACCACAATAACACCCCCTAGGCCTTCAGGGTTTGTGGTTCCCCAGCATCCTTCAGATGTTGGAAACACTTGGCAAGGTGTCCAGAAACTCAGTACATCCATGTGCTCTGCCAACCCTCCACAGCACTGACCCATGAGCACACTGGTCTGTACTGTAAAGACTGGCATTACAGGAGTGAGGTCCTTTTCCAGCTGCTGTTGGCGACACTGGGGGACAAAAAACCTCTTAACTAATATGGTGTTCATCTCCACGAACACTTCAGAGCAGACCTCTAAAGCAAAGGTTCAGGAGAGTTACAGCATTATGTCACATGGGTTACGTTGGAAAAGAATTCTCCCACATTTTATTTAATATCTCTTATCCACGTTAATATACATTTTTCATATCCCCCATGAACAACCCCCAACCCTGGCGTTGCAAGCGCCATGCTCCACCTCAACTGAGCTACACAGGGCTCTTAAAAAGACCTTTTTCATGTAGCTGGCTGAATTTGTTACAACGCCCCACACCTGATTGAAGTCTCACCACTTCTATTTCTCCAGACAGGATATCAACGCCTGGGACACTGTTATAAGAGTTGACTTGATCCAAATCGTCCAGTCTCCATTATAGAGTCTCTCCTCTACTGGCTGAAGTAGAATCCACACCTCCCGGCGTCGGTGGTCTCATCCAAATCACTAAATCCTGGCCCTTCAATACATCTTTGATATCCTGTTAGTGCTAGGCTCATATATTCTCACATTGGGAGGCTCCAGAACACTCCCCTCCTTGCTTGAGTGTTTATTTAAAAACATGGATCTCGGGTACCTTACTCCTCCGAACATCTACCTCAGTGTTTTCACAAAATCCAGGACAAACTCCTTCCTCTCTGACTAGAGGGGATGCTTCTTGGCCAAACACTGTACCGCGTCTCAGATTCTTGATTAAACCTGTAGGATAAAAAAAATAAAAACATGGTTAATATAAATAAAAACTAAGATACAAACAAATTGGCTTTGGTACAGCTCAGACTCTCTCCCTCTCACACTACAGCACTGAAACACACACACACACACACATCTCACACTCACTACACCACCCCTTCCCCAAACCCACAGTTTTACGGATCCCCATCATTCATTTTGTATTCAATAACCTTTTTTTTCTGGTCATTATTTCCTCTCTGTGCTAACCTAACCCTATTTAGGCCGGTGAGTAAATACAGGCTATTAATCCTTTTTGATTCAATGTTCCAAAATGTCACCTCTCTCTCCCTCTCCCTTTGCACGAATCCACCCCCCAAACTCCCCCACATACACCAGAGTTCAACACACACACACACACACACACACACACACACACACACACACACACACACACACACACCCCACAAGTTCACAGACACACCCGTCTGTAGCAGAAACTATCCCCCATCTCCATATTTCACTGTGCCTACTATTAATCCTCAATAAACAACTCTCAAACATAATTGAGAAGGGGATGAGGAGAGCAGGCTCATTGTCTCAGCATTAGCTCTTTCCACATATAAATTTCACTCCCACACACACACACCACACACCGTCCCCGTGCTGGTGATCCACATCAGAGGAGATGGGGGTGCCATTAAATTAACTAACTTTCCCATCCACCAGTAGGGGCTGGTGAGATTCTTTACAGCAAGTCATAAGTCAAGATTAAAATGTCATCTTTACAAATGGCAGCCATCTTTATGTGCTTATTACTGTTGTCGGCTTGTGGTTCCTAGTTAATTCCAGTCGTACTATATATTATTTAAATATATATTTTAAGTGAAAAATAAGTGAGAAAATATTATGGTGGATCAATCTCCAGAGGGTAGAGCATCAATTCAGCAAGTGTTGTGGCTTAAGATTATAATATCATTTATCTATTCTATCTGCCAACTCCTCCATCCTTCCCACCATGAACAAACATTATACTTGAGGAATGTTTTTTTTATTTGTTATCCTACATATATAATTAATTTTCCAACATATTATTGTTTTTAACAACAACAACATTTAGTTGTAAATGATCTTTCTCAAACGTTCCCATTTCCTCATCTGATAAGGCTTCATCTAGTATCTGTTCTTGGTTGCTGGGAAGGTTGAAGCCTTCGACAAACCCAGCCCCTTCTGAAGCGTCGCCCACTGCGTGAGCCCTCATCACTTATTGCCTTTGTAACATTTACCTTCATTAGGAAGGACCAAGCCCCTATGCCAAAATCTAATCAGCTACATGATTAAAATAAAAATCTGCCCTCTGTCTCTAGGTAATACAAACGCAGATACTATATTCCTTCATATCGTTACCAATACATCTAAAGGTGAAATTAACGGTTTATTGCATCACAGTTTTGAAACCAGGCAGTTAATATACATTTTAAAACTCTGTGACTCAAATCTCTCTCTTTGTTTCTTGTCTGTGGTTGCCACAATGCCGTAAATGTATTGAATCAAAGGAACACTGAATGACAACAAATGAAACACAGACAACTGATAGAGCCCATTTTGGACACGAGATGCCAAGTGCCTGTGGCCAGAGGGTTGTGCTTTGTGGCAGCGTTATTTAAAAAGCACTGCTAGAAAGTCTTTTAAAGTAAAGACAGAATTGCAGTGATTAAAACCTCCAGGCTCATCATCCAAATCCTCAGCCCTAAATGTAGAGAGTTCTTTGCATCTGAGATCTCAGCCTCATCCATCATCCATGGGTGAAACTATAGGCTGCCTCTCCAAGTGTCCCAAATTAAATTCTCCACAGTGGCTGCGTCTGAGGATGTCCACACAGAAAAGTAATGTGGCAGAGGAAGGACAACCTGAGAATGCAGCAATCAGGGTGAGGTGTCGGAGATCTAGTTGATCTGTAGTCCCAGAAGGGACATTTCTTTATTTTTGTCAGGTGAAGTTTCCTTGATTATCCAATGATTTTCACAGAGTCTACATTCGTTTTAACATGCAAATGTCTAGTTCAAACATCTGTTTTCCTGCTGGTTATAATATCCTGCCTCCTGGAAAAAATCCATGATAAAATACAGACAGGCCCAAGTGATTTATTCTATACCTTCCAAGTAATGTCATTCCACTTTGCCTTCTAAATTCATTGTATTTCTGTTTTCTTCCTATCCTTCCTACACAAGCATGCACTTAGTACCATTATTTACCATCACTACTTCACTAATATTACCCTTTTATTATCTGAATAATCCCCCTTTTACTACCACAGTATGTAGGTTGGGAAATCATCAATGCATAAATCAATTATACTCCAGAATTCAAATGTTGAGGCTAGCATTTCTTCACTCTCTGGGTAAAACAATACACTATAGAGAATACTGTAGATGAAATGAGAGGAAAATCCATTAATATAAAACAACAAATGTTCAATTATTGATCAATATTTTGTAGTTTCTTTCGTTTCATCCATTTTTCTCTTAATATTTTCCTCTCATATAAAATTAAATCAAATCTACTTATCCACATTTTCAGTATCTGCAGATTTCATCAAGTGGGTCCATTAGTGCAGTTTAACAATCACAATTTAGGCGGAGCATCTGGGAAAGCTGTGATGCGTGTGATAGAGTTTATTCCGTCGATAAACAGTCGCGCAAACATCACACTCAGGCACCCAGGAGAAATATCTATCCTGGCAACACGCTAGGGTGCTCAGCTACACACCTCCTGTAATCACCCCACACCAGACAGAAGCAGAGGACTATACATATGGAATAAGGACCAGGTGTGTGTATTAATTAGACAAGACAAGTGGAGTGATGATAAATGGATCGGCAGCAGCTAGTAACCGGTAACTGACGAGCCAAACCTGCCCGGAACAAGGAGGAAGGCAGTCTTCGTACAGTACCCCTTGCCTTGCGGCTCCAGCAGCGCCCAACTCGGCCTCGGGGACAGCCAGGAGGACGTGGAGCAGGAGCAGATAAGCGGTGAATCCCGTTACGGAGGGATCATCACAACCCACACCATTCAATCCCTCACTCCACAAGGTACTGAAGGCCCCCCACCTACACCTCGATCCAGGATGCAACGGACCCAGAGTACC
>NW_025540420.1:0-6197 GCF_020615455.1 Coregonus clupeaformis | reverse complement strand
AAGAGGATTGGGAGAATGGTTACATGGTCAGATGAAACCAAAATATTACTTCTTTGGTAAAAACTCAACTCAAGCCGTGTTTGGAGGATTAAAGAATTGAGTTGCATCCAAAGAACACTATACCTACTGTGAAGCATGGGGGTGGAAACATCATGCTTTGGGGCTGTTTTTCGCAAAGGGACCAGGACGACTGATCCGTGTAAAGGAAAGAATGAATGTATTATGTATCGCAGATTTTGAGTGAAACCTCCTTCCATCAGCAAGGTCATTGAAGATGAAACGTGGCTGGATCTTTCAGCAGCGACAATGATCCCAAACACAATCGCCTAACAACGAAGGAGTGGCTTCGTAAGAAGCATTTCAAGGTCCTGGAGGCGGCTTCCAGCTGTCTCTGATCTCAACCCCATAGAAAATATTGGAGGGATTTGGAAAGTCCGTGCTGCTCAGCGAGACAGCCCCAAAACATCACTGCTCAGTAGATCTGTATGGAGGAATGGCTGCATCACTCAGCAATAGTGTGGGAAAACCTGTGAAGATTCACAGAAAATGTCTTTTCTGACCTGTGTCATTGCCAACAAAGGGTATATAACAAAGCATTGAGAAACTTGTTATTGTTCAAATACTTATTTTCCAATTACACCTGTAACAACCTTGCTTATGTGTAATCCACACTATGATTTTCTGGATTTTTTCTGCTATCTGTCATAGCTGACGTGGTACCCACAAGGAAAATTACAAGCCTCTCTCACTTTTGAGAACTCACAATTGGTGGCTGACTAAATACTTTTTCCCCTACTGTACATACACAACTATGGTTATCATGACATCTGCTCTTTCCACAACATAGACTGAATTCAGGTGAATCCAGTGAAAGCCATGACTCTTATTGATGTCAATTTGTTAAATCACTTCAACTACTTCTGTAGATGGTTGGAGAGATTACTTATTTCTATACATTTGCAAAAATCTTCTTAAAACTCATATTTTGCTTTTATTAACACGGGTATTGTGTGTGGTGATTGATGAGGGTAAACACTTTAATCCATTTAAGAATAAGGCTGTACTGTAATAAAATGTGAAATGTCAATGGTCTGGAATACATTCCACGACCAAAGCATACTGTCGTCAGTGAACTCATGTACATTATAAATACTTATTTGTGGAACGTGACCTACTGCCAAACAATATCAGACTGGGAAGAATTGCTGCTCACGACCTCCCTCTATCTGCAAGGTTGATCACGGTGCATAACAACTTATTGATATATAAATTCAGCCAACCATTCACATGTTCCGCAAAAATATCATGACGTATACGTCATAATCTCCACCATCCCTGATTCATGGCAGGCAGAAATTCATAAACCTCTGCATGCCTAAACATTATTAGTCCTCCATATTATTTTGGTTTGCAACAGTTGTATTTGTATTTAATTTGTATTTATTTTGACCTTCAAGTATTATTATTATTAATTTTTTTCCACCTTTATTTAACCAGGTAAGCCAGTTGAGAACAAGTTCTCATTTACAACTGCGAATTCGGCCAAGATAAAGCAAAGAAAAGAATAAAAACAACAACAATACAGAGTTGTTATATGGAATAAACAAAACATACAGTCAAAATAACAATAGAACATCTATATACAGTGTGTGCAAATGTAGTAAGTTATGGAGGTAAGGCAATAACAGTGGCTTACAGGCAAAATAATTACAATTTCGTATTAACACTGGAGGTGATAGATGTCAGAAGATGATGTGCAAATAGAGACATTGGGGTGCAAATTAGGCAAATAAATAACAATATGGGGATGAGGTAGTTGGGTGGGCTAATTAGCCAAATAGGATACAGGTGCAGTGATCGGCAAGCTGCTCTGACAACTGATGCTTAAAGCTAAGAAGGAGATAAGAGTCTCCAGCTTCAAGAGATTTTTGCAGTTCATTCTAGTCATTGGCAGCAGAGAACTGGAAGGAACGGCAGCCAAAGGAGGTTTGGCTGGGGGAAGACCAGTGAGATATACCTGCTGGAACGGCATACTAAGGTTGGTTGTTGCTATGGTGACCAATGAGCTAAGATAAGTAAGGGATTTGGCCAGAAGTGATTTATAGATGACCTGGATCCAGTGGGTCGGGCGAACACTATGTGTAGTGAGGGCCAGCCAACGAGAGCATACAGGTCACTTGTGGGAGAGGCGGAGCTTGTGACAAAACGGATGGGACTGTGATAGATTACATACAATTTGCTGAGTAGAGTGTTGGAGGCTATTTGTAAAATGACATCGCCGGGAGCTTCATGATCGGTAGGATAGTCAGGTTTTACGAGGCATGTCGGGCAGCATGAGCTATGAGGCTTTGTTATAAAATAGGAAGCTGATTCAGATTTAACTTACTTGAGATGTTAATGTGGCCCTTGGAAGGAGAGCTTACGGTCCAACCAGACACCTAGGTATTTGTAGTGTCCACATATTCTAAGTCAGACCATAGTGATTCTAGTCGGGTGGGGCGGGTGCAAGCAGCGTTCTACTGAAGGAGCATGCATTTAGTTTAACTAGCGCTTGACAGCTGAAGGCTACGGAAGAGGAGCCATGGCACAGTTTCAAGCTTGGAGGTTTGTTACTGCACATGTCCATTGAAGGGTTTAGATGAGATAAATGGAATGCTCAGAAGTAGAGGGATCTGAGAGCTCACCATGAAAAGAGCTACATCATTGATATGGTATACAGAGAATAGAGCGGCCTGAGAATTTAACCAGCAGCACCTGCATAGAGACCGGGCTGGGAGGTCCAGACAACAGGCCTTCCGATTTGACACATTGAACTCTATCTGAGAAGTGCTGGTATCCAGGCGAGGCAGGACAAAACTAAGGCTTTCAGTCTCACAATTAGAATGCGGTGATTTGACACACTACCACATATCTACAATACAAAATCCATGTGTACGTGTGTGTATAGTGCGTATGTTAATGTGTGTTTGTATGCATGTGTCTGTGCCTATGTTTGTGTTGCCTTACAGTCCCGCTGTTTCATAAGGTGTATTTTTATCTGTTTTTTTAATCTTATTTTACTGCTTGCATCAGTTACCTGATGTGGAATAGAGTTCCATGTAGTCATGGCTCTATGTGGTACTGTGTGCCTTCCATAGTCTGTTCTGGACTTGGGGACCGTGAAGAGACCTCTGTAGTACGTCTTGTGGTGTATGTATGGGTGTCTGAGCTGTGCGCCAATAATTCAAACAGAGACAGCTTGGGTGTTGGTCAAATATGTCAATACTTCTCACAAATACAAGTAGAATTTTAAGCCAATCTCTCCTCCACTTTGAGCCAGAGATTTGACATGCACACACATTGACGTAGCCTTCGTTTTACTCTGCGCCAAACGTGTTGCCCTGTTCCTGACAATTCGTAATATTCCTATGGCCTTTGCAGGGCACCTGACTGCACGTCTGAACAGTACGTCCAGTGCTACAAAACCAGGTATTCGTAGGACCCTGCCTTGTTGATAATGCTGTTAAGAATGCAGAGCAGCTTATTATGAATGACTTCTCCTCATCTTATTACTGTTGTATCAATATATTTTGACCATGACAGTTTACAACCCAGGTTATCTAAGCAGTTTAGTCACCTTAACTTGCTCAATTTCCACATTATTTATTACAAGATTTAGTTATGGTTTAGGTTTAGTGAATGATTTGTCCCAAATACAATGCTTTTAGTTTGAGAAATATTTAGGACTAACTTATTCTCTTACAACTACCAGAAACCAGAATCACAGCCCTTTTTTACAAGGTTGCAGCCATTTCAGTCGCTGCAGTAGCGGACATGCAGGGTGTTGAGTCATCCACATACATATACATGGCTTTTCACCTAAGCCAGCATGTCGTGTTAGTAAAGATTGAAAAAGTAGGGCCTTAGACAGCTGCCCTGGGTGAATTCCTGATTCCCACCTGGGATTATGTTGGAGAGGTTTCCACAGTTAGATAACACCCTTCTGTAGTTCTGTTAGAGAGGCAACAATTTATCCACAATATATGTAGGGTAGTGTCACAAACACACAAGTTCCAGCAGCAGACCAAGATTGATAATGTTAAAGCCGCACTGAAAGTCTAACATAACAGCCCCCACAATCTTTAATCAAAAACCTCTCAGCCAATCATCATTTGTGAGGTAATGCCAGTTTACACTGTCCTTCCCTATAAGCTTGTTGAAATCTGTTTTTCAATTTGTTTAATTCAAAATAACATTGTATCTGGTCAAACACAATTTTTTCCAAAAGTTTATTAAGGGTTCAAAACAGGCTGATTGGTCATTATTTGAGCCTGTTATGGGGTTTAATGATCTTTAGGTAGCTGTGAATGACTTTTGCTTTCCTCCAGGCCTAAGGGCACACTTTCTAGTAGCCACAAATTGAAAATATAGCAAATACACATATATCCCTCCTCCGCTATAATCCTCAGTACTTTCCATCCAATTGTCAGACTCCTATGGAGTTTGTCATTACAGCTGACCAACACACTTCACCTCCTTCACACTACTTAAATGGAATCAGCAATAAAATGGTTATCATAATTCAGCAGATATACTTGACAGTAGGGTCAAAGCACTTCACTGGCATAAAATATGCCTAAATTTACATCTGCATAATGAAAAAACTCACAAAAAAACCCACAATATCAGTTTGTTCTTGTGATGAATGAGTTTGTCTAATTAGTCATCAGCTACTGAGAAGATGGCTGCCACATGCATAGCCTCTCTAACTAATGTGCTATTTGGTGTGTTTTTTCTCCATGCTATTTGTAATTACTTATTTGTACATACTGTTTATGCCACTGCCTCTTATAACCAAGAGCTTGATATCAGAGGCGCATTACTCACCTCGGTGATTGATCCTAAGACTTTTCTTTTCTCAATTTAGCCGGACGCGGCTGATATTTCATAGACACGCAAGGCCTAGATCTCGCTATCTACTTCTGAGGAAGATTTGGAGACACCGTGGACGGAGGTCAGCAGCCCTGGTAAGGATCCACCATGAGCCAGCAAACTGCCTCCCATCAATACTATTAGCCAACGTTCAATTCGAGAATAAAATTGACGATTTAAGATTACGGCATATCCTACCAACGGGACATTAAAAACTGTAATATCTTATGTTTCACGGAGTCGTGGCTGAACGACAACAATGGATACATTCAGCTAGCAGGCTACAATGCTATATCTTGCAGGACAGAACGGGAAGGGGTTCGGTATACAAAGGGTGGCTGTCTCTGCATGTTTGCAAACAACAGCTGGGTGAAAATAAAATCAAATACTAAAGGAAGTCTCGAGGTTTCTGCCCGCCTGAGGTAGAGTGCAGATTTCATGATAAGCTGTAGACCACACTATTTACTTCAAGAGAGTTTTCAGCCATATTTTCATAGCTGTCTATTTACCACCACAAACCAATGCTGGCATTAAGATTGCACTGAATGAGTTGTACAAGGCCATTAATCAACAGGAAAACGCTCATCCAGATGCAGCGCCTTAGTGCCGGGGACTTTAATGCAGGGAAACTTAAATCCGTTTCACCAACTTACCGGCAGTTGTCAAATGCAACCAGAGGAAAAACTCTAGACCACCTTTAATCAACACACAGAGACGCATACAAAGCTCTCCTCGCCTTCCATTTGGCAAATCTAATTACAATCTCTATCCTCCTGATTCCTGCTTATAAGCAAAACCTGAAGAGGAAGCACCAGTGATTCGGGTTAATAAAAAGTGGTCAGATGACGCAGATGCCAAGCTAAGGGACTGTTTTGTTAGCAACAGACTGGGAACATGTTCTGGATTTCAGACAGCATTGAGGAGCACACCACATCAGTCACTGGCTTCATCAATAAGTGCATCGATGATGTCAGTCTCCACAGTGACCGCATGCACATACCCCAACCAGAAGCCATGGATTACAGGCAACATCCGCACTGAGCTAAAGGGTAGAGCTGCCGCTCAAGTGAACGGGATTCTAAATCTGAAGTTTATGCAAACCACAATGACCTCCACTAACCATCAAACAAAAGAGTCAATACAGGCTCAAGATTGAATCATACTACACTGGCTCTGACGCCCGTCGGTGATGGCAGGGCTTGAAAACTATTACAACTGCTAAAGGGAAGTACAGTCATGAGCCAGTTCAAAGGACACAAGCCTACCAGACGAAAGCGAAACCACTT
>NW_025540419.1:0-6214 GCF_020615455.1 Coregonus clupeaformis | reverse complement strand
CTGGAACAAATGAGGAGCTGATGAGCTGAAGAGTTTGGAAAGGAAGACACACAGTCTCAACCTGGGCTCTCTGGAGGGACAGTACTGCACTCCACTTCCATAAGGGAATATAGGTTGGAATACTTACCTTTAGGAAAATACTCACCTTTGATATATCTTTAGCCAAATGCGTGAGAACTTTGAAATTTGCTGGGTTAGCCACTGCTCTCGTGGACTACACATTAAGAGCTAGGGGAGAAAAGTTATCTGAGGTTTGAGTTATATTTTGGATGTGAAAACATCCCTGAACTGTTAACCCTTAAGAGCCACAAGAGGCACAATTTTGTTATATTTTCATTAATTTCCCAAACCTATAATAAAATCCTTTGTTTTGTTTGAACCTTGTCTCCTTACACTACTTGGCAATCCTGAAAGCTGATGTGGCCTCTCGTGGCAGTCACACTTTTGGCCTTCATTCCTTCCTTGGCCACTGCTCACCTGAGGTAACCCAGTGGTATGGAGGAGACAGTGAGGTGGGTGTATCGACAGAACACCAGTAGAGGGCTTTAGGAGAGTGAGGTAATAAATATTTTATTCCGATCTTTCTGCAAAAACACTGGTGTGTTCTTTCAAATGCTATGACAGGGTTATCCATAATTAATGGAGGCCAGTGATGTTCGTATGTTAACCATGGCTCTGCCATTGTATTGCTGTATGCATCACCATTTGAGTGTCTGGCAATGTCAGGAGGGGAGGTGTCGGTTGGCCCATCCGGCGTCTTTGCCCATGATTAGAGCACAGGAGTTTATGGGTAGGGCCTGGATGCGGGCCGCCAGTCGTCGACTTTTTCAACGGAAATTAAACTTCCCTGCGTTTACACAGAAGGCCAAGTAAAATCTTTATCTTGTGCCCTTCCAGTAAAGCCCACTTGGTTTTGTTGGTGATCCTGGGCTGTTTTATCTTGAAACTTCCTCGGCCAAAACCTCTTGAAGTCCTTTGGTTACTTTATTGGCTCAAACAAAAACTGCTTTTTATAAAAGCACAACATGTTTTTAACACTTATAACTATCTCTGTCTCTCTCTCTCTGTCTCTCTCTCTCTCTGTCTTTTCTTTCTTTCTTTCTTTCTTTCTTTCTTTCTTTCTTTCTTTCTTTCTTTCTTTCTTTCTTTCTTTCATTCTTTCTTTCTTTCTTTCTTTCTTTCTTTCTTTCCAAAGCAATGCAGACAGGTGAACAGACAACAGAGCAGAGTCTTAAATTAGGGTCTTTTTAGCCAATGCAGCTTTTTGTCGCCCGACGGACAGTTACATCCAGATAAACGATGCCATTAATCAACTATGTTTCTCTCTCTCTGGTCTCTCTCTGTCTGTGAAACTAATTTTAACTGGATGGGTTTATAATACTTATACATATCCTATCCCCTTTGTTGGTTTGGTTAACTCCCAAGCAATTTTGGGCTATGTATGAGCCTTGAACATTTATCTTTACACTTGCTGATAGAAAGGGTGAACAACCGTTCTCTGCCGAGTATAACTTTCAACGGCCTCCCACGGTGTGATGTTTTCAATAAGTGCAGGGCCTGTCACTGTACCCGAAACATTTGAGCAAACACAATAAACCTCTCATTGATGCCCAAGCTTGATGCCAGCCTGAATCAGCGTTGGCGCCACCGTTGCCCAGCCCTGATCCGTCCTCAGTGAAAGCCTGCCTCATCATTTTTGCTTGCAAGCGGTCTCAGTCTCAGCTCCGTACACGACACTCAGTTCTCCCATTCCCGAACAAACTCAGAGTTGGCAGTTAGCGGCGGCGCCATAGCTAAATGGCTTTAGCTGCAAACAGCCTGCATGGAAATATCAGCCAGAGAAAACAATAACAATGTTCAAAGCATCACTATCCCTGAAGAGATCTAGATTAGGACTCATTGTATTTAGAGGCCGAGGAGCCACTCGGTGAGCAGACGTAAACAAAGCGGGTAAGCAGGCAGCGCAGTCTTAATTAAAGCGAAGAAAAAACTGTGCACTCAGCAAAATGACCAACAGTTAAAACTAATGTTGTATGAACCGTATTAGTGCCCTCTGCAGCGTTTACATGCTTCCCCCTCCCCCGTCGTGGCAGGGAGCTTGCCAGGTATCAGGGAAGCAGCACGTGACACATGGCTCTGGTTGCCTTGGTAATCTGTCTGGGCCACAGGTGACGAGGTAAGTGGTTTAAATACTGAAATTTAGAAACAGAGGTCAGGGTGTTAACCCAGAGGAGATATCAAATGCATGAACTACATCGCCCCGAGATAATTGCTACCTCTCTGGGAGGAGGGATTGACTCAGGGCATAATAAAAGCTCTAAGCTACTCAGTCTGTAGGGAATGAGGCCGTTTAGCATTCCAACCCCACCCCCACCACTGTTTCCATTAAGGGCCATAGCCATCACTTATAGACCGCTGAGATATCCATGTTGAGTAATATTGATGGGTTGCAATCATTTACTCTGCCATGAATGGCATCAGTAAGCTCTTTCTGCTGTAGAGTAGGGCTACGGCATCACATCTTCCCCGGTGATATTATTTTTTTTGGTCTGCTGCATACTACCTGAATTCTGTGAGATAGTCTCTCTGTTTTTCTATTCTGTGGTTGTCCCTTCCATTCCTAGTCAGTCCCTTATCTGAGAATCTTTTGGGAGTCAGGTCCAGATGCATGGGAATTAAACACCAAAAGGATAATGCAATTAATGTTTCACAACACTCTCTATGGTGGAGGATGACTCAGCGTTTGGTTGTCGTTTTAACTGAATGGAGGAGAGGCCTAATCCGGTTTTGCGCAGTATTAAAATGATTGATGGAGGCGATGATTAGAATGATCTGGGTGGCTTTAGGCTTTTTCCCTAATAAGCAATTTTTGTGGGATTTCAGGTTTCATTTATTTCCGGGATTCAATGTTATTCAGTTCACTGATAGATGAAAATGAGGGATTTCGTACAAATCATACCGCCTCAGTGTACTCTCCCACCCCATTATACACATTAGCGGTTTATTGCGATAACATTAAAGAGTGATGCAAGTCACATGGCAGTAAAACTTTCGTCCACCTACAACCACATTTGAAATATTCTCCTATATAATTGTATTAAACATTAATATATTACATGATGTCATGGCTAAATCCTCCCAGCTGAATTTAAATTATACATACTAAGTCCAGCGTTATGCTATAAGCTGTATAAAGATAATATTCAGGGTCTAACCCCGAACCGAGCGAACACTTCCCTAGTTTTCTAAATGAGACTAAACCGTATTAGCATATACTTCATATAACTGTAGGAGTTCCTTGAGCAAGCCCCCTCCTTGAACCAGCTCTTTCATCTGGTCTCTCCGCCTCATCCCATCGTCCTCTCCCTCTCCCACTCCCTGGATGGGCTGGACTAGGAGCAGTGGGTCTGGATGGACACACGTGGCTGCCACTCACTCTTCCCGGAGCCTAATTGGCCAGTCCTGCTGAAACAGCACAGCTCTTGCCATCTTCTCTTCCCCAAGAGTGGATTGTGCTCACTCTGCTCTGGGGCCACGTCCGGCTCTGTCTATTACTCCAGAGCAGCTGAGAGGAGGTCTGGGGGTGTGGAGGTGGGGTTGAGAGGGAACTTTTTGGGAGTTACTACTTGTCTTGAACCAAGCCTATTATTTTGTAAAATGTTCCTGGTTTTCATATGTGGTCTTTTGTCAGTCAAATCAATCAAATGTATTTTACAAGGCCTTTTACATGTTCAAAGTTGTCACCAAAGTGACAAGGGCGATTATGATTTCTGTCGGCAGCCAGCTGGCGAAAATCATATGAATTCACTATACTCATTTTTATTGATAGGATTACGGCAAAGGTTACTTTGGAGTCTTTGTTACAGAGCAGGTTACTTTAGCTAACTTTGCTTGTTGACAATTACTGTAAAAGGAAAGTGTGCCTTTAACATGTGACAAGATGTTTAAAAATCGGAATTTAGGAGTCTCTCTTTTGACTCCCACACTGTTGAAAAGAAAAGAAACACAATGAAGTGTTTCAATAACTTGTTCAATGTCTGTGGGACAATAGCCGATATTCCCACAACTGTGCTCGGGAAATGTCAGTCCTTCTCACATTGATAACTTTTATTTGGTCAACTGACCAGAACAGTCAGATTTTTTGCCATTAAAGCAGTCTCTTAAATCCCCCCACATGCTCCTCTCTTTCTGGGATGCTGTGGTCCTCTGTAACTCATCTGGTGAGCACGAAGCTTATATGCACATGAGTAGTGGGGTTCGATCCCGGACCCCTTTTATGCACAAAAAGAATTTATATACGCATGACTGTAAATCCCTTTGGATAAAAGGCGTCTGCTAAATGGCATGTGGTGTATTATTATGCTGTGTTTCGGATCGGCCTCCTGGATTTCCAACTCCATGCCTCTCCTGTGGTCTGGATCGCCCTAGTTCCAACCCCCATACCAGCCATGGCGAGACCTGGATCCCTGGTTCCAACCCCCATACCACTCTTTGTCTGAATCAGCGCTCCTGGTTCCAACCCCTATACCACTCATAGCAGAGTCTGAATCAACCCCTAGTTCCACCCCTATGCACCACTCACTGAGTCTATCTTAGTTCCAACCCCCTATACCACTCCATAGCAGGTCAAGATCGCTCTTAGTTCCACCTATGCCATCCTGTAGGTTGGATCAACCTCCTGGTTTCAACCCTCATACCTGTCTAATCCGTAGTTCACTATGCCACTCTTGTGGGTCACTAATCCGTGGTTCCAACCACTCCTTGCCTCTCCTGTAGGTCTGAATCAACTCTAGTTCCAACCTATACCCTCCTGTAAGGTCTGAATCGCCTGGTTCCCAGCCCCATTCCTCTCCTGTGGGTCTGAATCAACTCCCTGGTTCCAATCCCTATACAAAAACTTCTGTGGAGTCTAATCTGGTTCCCAGCCCCCCCATTTGCATCTCCTGTAGGTCTCGGAATCAACTCCTAGTTCCAACCCTATACCACTCCTGTAGGTCTAATCAACTCTAATCCAACCCCCCATTCCTCTCCTGTGAAGTCTGAATCAACTCCTAGTTCACTCTCCCCCCACTCCTGGCAGAGTCTGAATCAACCTCCTGGTTCAGTCCTATACCACTCCTGTAGGTCTGATCAACTCCTAGTTTCCAACCCTATCTCACCACTCCTTGTAGGTACAGATCAACTCTAGTTCCAACCCCCTATGCCCCTCTCCTGTAGGTCTGAATCAACTCCTAGTTTCCAACCCCCTATACCCACTCCTGTGAGTCTGGATTAACTCTGGTTAATCTCCACTCCTTTCAGGTCTGGATCAACTCCTGGTTCAGCCCTGTGCCATCTGAGTTCTGAATCAGCTCCTAGTTCCAACCCTGCCCTCCTGTGGGGTCTGAATCAACTCTTAGTTCCAACCCCTATACCACTCCTGTAAGTCTGGAATCAACTCCTGGTTCTAATCCCTATACACCACCACTCTCCTGGGAGTCTGAATTGATTGATTGGTGAAAGTAATATAGTGAAGGATTCCAGCATGCCAATCAAAAGGCAAGTTGAAGCAATGATCTCCATTAAATTTGTCAGATCATTTTTGGATGTGCAGGAGTGCCTGGGGGTAGGGAGTGCCAACTAGGGATTGATTTGGGAAATCAGTTGGGGTTCTACACTCTTAGAAAATGCTTCCAAAAGGGTTCTCGTATCCATGGGAAACCTTTTTGGTTCCAGGTCAAACCCTTTGGCCTTAAAGGTTTCTACATCAGAACCCAAAAGAATTCTACGCGGAACCAAAGGTTCTGCCTGGAACCAAGAATAGTTCTTCAAAGGATTCTCCTATGGCAGAGTGTCAAACTCATTCGAGAGGAGCGACTGTCTCTGGCTTTTGTTTTTTCCTTCAGTTAAAACCTAGACAACCTGTTGAGGTTTCCTTGCTGTTCAGTGATCTTGAATTCATAAAACAAGTACAGGAAGTGTAAAAACCATGAGACTGATCATTCCTATGCACAGGTGTATGTAGAACCAAAAACAACCAGTCATTCACTATACAAGGGTATGTGGAAATAAAACACCAATCATTCATATGCGGTTATGTGAACTAAACCAATGATTCATTCACTATGCAGGTGTGTGGAACCACAAAACAACCGATCGTTCTCACCTATACTGTGTTAATAATTCTAGGTGAATCAATCATTCACACGTGGACAGACATCATTCATATACGCAT
>NW_025540418.1:0-6222 GCF_020615455.1 Coregonus clupeaformis | reverse complement strand
CCCTCCTCTCTCGTAATTGAACAGGCTTTTTCACCTCACCTTTTTTTTTCACCTTACCTGCAAAATTCTTTGTAAACTGTTTTACTTTTTCACAGTCTGTATCATCTGTTATAATCTGTGCAAATAAATAAAATGAATTAGATACTATAGAGCAGCTTGAAGTGATAGTCTACTGTGTGCTCAACCCACCTATGTTCTCTTGCCATCTGTCACTTTCTCTGGTGTCTTATCTGCTGCTGTCTCAGGCTGTTATTTAACACTATCTCTGGTCTATCCTCTTCTGTTATGGCCTGTTCTGTCCTTCTGGTGTCTCCCTCCATCATACCTTATCCTTCTGCTGTCAGTTTCATGCCTTATCTGGTGTGCCTCTCTCCATCACCTATTCCTCTGTTGCAGTGTCTATTTCTTATCTGGTGTCTCTCTCCATCATCTACTCTTCTGCTGCTGTCTCCGTGTCTTGTCTGGTGTCTCTCTTTTGTTTTGTAATCTAAAATGGTCAAAGGGATACTGGGTAGTTTAATCTTTTTTTTTTTTATTTCACCTTTATTTAACCAGGTAAGCCAGTTGAGAACAGGTTCTCATTTACAATTCATAATCTGGCCAAGATAAAGCAAAGTTTGAAAAAACTTGTTTTGGGCCTGTGTCTATGTCAACCAAAATCATCCTCTCTTTGGCCCCTGGCTGCTTCTCTTCTATGTGCTCCTGCCTGCTGTTCTCATCTGTCCTCCTCCTTGGCTCATCTGCAAGGTAGTCAATCGGTCATTAGTTGCTCTTAAAGGGCATCTGCACCCCTGATTTGGCCTCGTTTTTAAATTTGATTCATTAAGAAATGCTAGCGGCATGCTAGCGTCTATGAATTAAAATGAAGTTGGTTTCAAATATGGTTTGATGTGGGTGTCTTGTGTGTGTGTGTGTGTGTGTGTGTGTGTGTGTGTGTGTGTGTGTGTGTGTGTGTGTGTTCGCAGGTGGGGGTGTCAGCTACAATACTTCAATAATTTTGACCGACCTGCTCAAACCTGTCTTAGGTAGCAAAGAAATAGTGTTTTTTACATTGGATAAAAATAGAGACCCAGAGCTATAAAATTGTATATCATACATCACAGTTGAGGAACAATGGAGCAATTCTGCTTGAAAGTTGATAAACTTGTAACCTCACTTTTGAGAAATGCTTTGAATGTTTTGGTACTACTACGGAGAGCCCTTTGTCTGCACCCATTCAGCATTGTCTACACCCGCTTTAGCTCCACATATCTCTTTCTTTAAGGGTTGATCCGAGTTCTGTCATAACAACAGCAGTCAATCACCCAAGCTAACTGGTTAACATTGGGTAGCTTGCTAGCTACTTCAAGACACAAATGAGAGAACAGCTCACTGACATTTTACTCGCCTTTAGCAGAGCTAGTTAGGTAGTTTTTATGTTATCCATAGTTGGTGACGCAACCGACACTGGCCATATTCAACGGGTGTTGAGCGTTCGTAAATTAATCAGTTATTCTGGCGCCTGGCACACTCAGATTCGATAGCCTGAAATCGGATTAGATAGCCAGAGCAAATTTACCAGCAACGTCTATCAACAGTTTTCTGAGTGACATCATTAACATTTATACTGAAATGGTTATTTGCATAGTGGAGTCTACGTTTAGACATAAAAAAAGGCTAGCTAGCTTAGCAACAATTAACCATAATCCCAACTCATGATGTTATTACCTCAATGAATCTGCAGGTAGCTAACCAACTACTCAAATTAGAAACATGTACATATGAAAATTTAGTTAGCTACATTTTCACTCTCTGTCACGATGCCATGGTTGCCCTTAGTTTGTAGGGATTTAATGTTTTTCCATCTCCTTCGCTATCATACTCTAATTCCAATGATTATGCAGTTCTACTACGCAAATATATATATTTAAAAAGACAGGATTACCTACAAATACTGACCAGTTCAAATAGACAGAAGTTAGCAACATGGCAGACCAATCCAACTCATCTCTCGCATGTCCAGCCCACTCATTATCTCAGCCAATCAGCGGCTAGCGTGGAAGGTTGCTGTCTTTTTCTGTGGCTAAACCAACTAGGCTCGTAATTTAACCATTTTATTCATATTTACAGATGGCATGTGTTGTTATTAAGGCACATGAATGTTCACATGTTCCAGAAGGCATTTCTGCCCAAAAAAAACGAATTTTGATAAAATAAAAAAGTTTACATTCAAACGGCTCTCCTGTGAAGTAGTGACGTACATACGCCTAGTTTCCCAGAAACAAGTCACAATTAGCTTCAGCTGGCTGGTGTGCGACTCAGACTTTGACCTTCAATACCTTGGGCTAGTTAAGGACCGTCAATCACCTATACAATGTAAATTATACAATTGTCATGCTGCACTCCTTTAAGCTTTTCTCTTATTAAATGTTTGAATATTTGTATAAGAATATTTTCTAGAATTCTAGCTGGTTTTAGGTTTTTAATTTATTGAAATTTGGGGCTATTGGAATTTTAACATATTGTCCCGTATTGTACGTTGGGTAATTAAATGATGGTCCCTAACTAGCCTCATAGGGATATCCAAAGTCAACCCAAATTGACTGCATTAAATCGGGTCACGCAGCTGCACTTCGATTTTCAGATTTTAATTTGTGTGCTGCCAGTTGTGGGCATGTGGTTAAGATTGAAACAAACCCAACCTTAATTTCCATTGTGATGCAGTGATTTACTACAAAACTCAGTTTTGAATGAGACTGACTTATGACCAAAATTATCCTATTTACAATTTGTAGTCAATTTTGGCAGTAGAATGTTTCTGACTTATATCGATGCCAAAGCATAGGCTGTTTTCTAAAATGAGAAGTTGAGCTTAGGGGCAGTTGCTTTTAAAGTTACTGTATACTGACACGCACTAGGGCAACTCAACTGTAAAGAAAAAATGTATCCACATAACAGAACAACACACCCCAAACATGACAGAAAAATAAGCTACATAGACCCTAGGCTAAGTGAATATAAAGAGATGAGCCCCAAAAAATGCTGTATTATTAATTTCATTTCATCCATTTTTTTGAATACAAAAGCATTTGAGGACACATAATTTAAGGGCTTATGTACAGGTAACTGCTGGTTGGTAATGGAAACATCAGTGACTTAGGATACAGTATATTGAAAGTAGGTGCTTCCACACAGGTGTGGTTCCTGAGTTGATTAAGCAATTACCATCCTTCATGCTAAGGGGCGTGTATAAAAAATGCCCAGTTGCCTATTATTTTGGCTACCATGGCTAGAAGAAGAGATCTCAGTGACTTTGAAAGAGGGGTCTCAAAGGGGTACAGGGGGTTTAAAGGGTGTGTGTGTGTGTCTCAGTCACCAGATCTCAACCCAATTGAACACTTATGGGAGATTCTGACGCCCACCACAATCAACAAAACACCAAATTATGGGAATTTCTCATGTAAGAAATGGTGTTGCATCTCTCCCATAGAGTTCCAGACACTTGTAGAATCTATGCCAAGGTGCACTGAAGCTGTTCTATGGCTCGTGGTGGCCCAACACCCTATTAAGACACTACGTTGGTGTGTCCTTTATTTTGGCAGTGACCTTTATTTTCAATGTTTTGTCTACCTACAATCTAACCACAAAGCTGGGTATCTTTTCCCCTCTTTCTGGCTACCCTCCTTCACTTTTTAAGTTCGGGTTAGTTTATTTGTCATGTACACATGATATATGCATACGGAGTACACAGTGCAATGAAATGCTTATTTGCAGGTTAACCTGTCAGACAATGCAACAGCAATAGAACAAGTAGTGTTATGAATAGTGAGTAATACAAATAAATACTCAATTGATTTCACAGATTTAATAATGGGCAGTTTTTTTTAATTGTTATTATTATTATTATTATTATTATTATTATTATTATTATTATTACATTTATTTATTAGCAGTTACATATGTTTATATGGAAATAACAGATATCAGCAAAGTATTTTTATCTGTAGAATGGAATAGGTCGTACTATTCATTTCATTTAGTCAGCTCTGCTAATGTCAACATTGCCCATTTTAAATATAGTTGCCATTATCGGTTGTAGTACTGTACAGCTGCTTTTCCACAAAAGTCACTTTGACACTGTCAGAATATATGTGCTTCAGTCAGAAAAAACATTCTCACATTTCTCGGTCTCAGATAGCTAGCCTGCCAGTAGCTACCGGCGATAGCTAGCTGGGCTAGCGCATACCCAACCCATCAAATACACTCGCTGGAAATAAACCATGCTTTCAAAATATGACATATCAACATCCTTAGATTGCCCAATCACTATATATACTGTTAAATAACCCAATAGCTTAAGGATGCTGAGTGCTAACGCTAGCTTATTTGCATTAGCCCAACCCTTTATGCTGAGGGAGACTAGCCAGTTAGCTACCACCAACCCTGCACAACCTGTGGCTAACTCTGCTGCACTTTGACATTCTGGCTGTTCTGTTGATTCCACATGTATATTTATAACCCATGAATCTACATTAAAACTTTTAAAGTGGTGTGATGAAGTATTCCATTTGTGTCTGCTCTCTTTGGGTCCGTCACAATCAGACTAAATGTCTGTTGTGTCAATCTGTTACCAACTGACCACTAAGACTATCTTGTTGAGATTAGCGTAAACCAAATATTTATATGACAATTCAAAAATAATACAACTTCCTCTTTGAATTCTAGGCTTTAAAGTAACTCAAGTTCAGTCCCATTCGAATCCGCCTACTCTACCTGCAGAAGTACACATCTTGTACACAATCGGGTCCTAAGGATTCAAACATGACTCAATCTCTCTCAATCACATAAGACCTTTCACTTTCATGACGTACAAAGAACAGATGGAAGCAAAGAGTAATCCCATCAATAATAAAACACTCATCTCATCAGCACTAAACTATACAGGAAAGCAGTGAAGGCTGGTGGGAGCATAAACTAATTGTAACGCTGGAATGAATAAATAGGAACAGAGTCAAACAGGTTTCCATATGTTTGATCTGTTTGACATCTTTCCAATTATTCAATTTCAGCCATTACAATGAGCCCATCCTCCATAGCTCCTCCCATCAGCCTCCACTGCATGAACGGTCCTACCACTGAGGCTTGCATTTCAAACAGGGCTGGGAGAGCGTTGGTCCCACAGTCACAGAAGTCCTCTACATTGACAGTTATGACAACAGACAGAGTCAGCGACACAGAATTAATTCATCATGTTAAATTAACGTTTCCAAATCGTTGGTTTAAATGACAGTTGTGTGAGAGTTATGAAGTTGTAATAAAGATGACACTTGAGGGGAATAAGCATGACCTATTTTAAGCAGATGACTAATCACACTTGACAACAATCATTACACACTGTCTCGTCTTCTACCTCTCTCCATAGCTCTCTCTCTCTCTCTCTCTCTTTTCCTCTTTTCTCTCTTCTCCTTTTTTTCTCTCTTTTCTCTCTTCTCTTCTTCTTCTTCTCTCCTACGATGATGCCTGCAATTGGGGGCACCCCTCTCTTTTCCTGCTTTGATGCTCTCAGATAAGTTCTAGGATCAGGCAGAGGCTGCTCTGTGATTGGATCTTTATCCAGGGGCATAGAAAGAGAGTTGTGGCCCCAGGAGGGCAAGGACCTCATTAGGATTGGACTATAAGAGGCATGGAGAGAGTCAAGAGAGAGGAAGGATGAAGAGAGAGAGGCAAGTGGAGAGAGCTGAGAGAGAGGAAGGAGGAGAGAGAGAGAGAGAGGCGAGAGAGCTGAGAGAGAGGAAGGATGAGAGAGAGGCCATGGGAGAGAGCTGAGAGAGAGGAAGACGGGAGAGAGAGAGGCCATGGAGAGAGCTGAGAGAGAGGAAGGATGGAGAGAGAGAGGGCCACTTGAGAGACTCTGAGAGAGAGGAAGGATGGAGAGAAATAGATAGGGATAGAGAGGGCAGAAGAGATGGAGAGAGGAGTAATGTGGTTGACAGGAGACATGGAAGGGGGAAAGAGATGAGAAAGGTGATAAAAAAAGTCCAAAGACAGCATCACCAAAACACTGCTAAACTGGTCAAATACAATAATTAGCCAAGAGCAGGGTTACAGTATCCATCACTACTCCATCACTACACACTGTCACTACACATCACTACCCATCACTACACACTGTCAATATCATCATTACTCCATCACTACACACTGTCACTACCCATCACTACTCCATCACTACACACTGTCAAT
>NW_025540417.1:0-6265 GCF_020615455.1 Coregonus clupeaformis | reverse complement strand
AAATGGCTAAAAATGTCAAATGTTATGCTGGGTGTGGGGCATGTATTTTTAGACTTAGCCGGGCTCCATTGGCTAGGGAACCAAGGGTTGGGACAGACTGGCAGAGCATCTTAGAGGACACTATATATATATATATATATATATATATATATATGCATACATAAGTAGTGCTGACTCATACAGTATGTATGTATGTACTGAATGTGATCACTTTCATCATGTCTGTTTCTTTTCTCACGCAGAATGTGAAGATGTGAGCAACTGTCCTCACTGAGTTCATGGCTCTGTATTGACTCCCTCCCACCACTGGCTTTCACCAATCAGAGTCTATACCCACCATGTTGCATCCCCTCTCCATTTGCCATACGCGCTCAGGATGCACAGCGGTTCATTGTATTTTCATACTTTGTCCCTGAAACCTGCCAGTCTGCTGAATGCCCAGTTGCCACAGAGGCCACTGCAGATGTATCTACAGGTATACGTGTCACGGTTCAGACAGACGACAAGAGGACCACAATTGCGTCACACCAGAAAGTTTATTAAAACTTAAGGGAAAAGGAAGTAGTGAGTGAAGGCTCCAGGGGTTATCCCGCTCCAATGCCTGGGCTCCGTGCCCCCCGAGTGGCAGCGATGCGTCCGATGACGCCGGTGGTTGGTGGTCCAGGAAGTCCTTGGGAGGAAACACAGACACAACGGGCCGGATGAAACAAGGCAGAAGTGCTCAGTTCAAGGGAAATCCAAATACGTTGTGTAGCAAGGCAGAAGGCTGGTCAGAGTTACCGGTCAAAGAGTAGTCAGGAGTCAGAATGGCAGAGAGCAGGTCTGGTTTTCCTGGGCAGAAGAGAGTATCCAAGAATCAGGCAGGTCCGGGGTCACAAAACAAGGGTGAGCCAGAAGCGAAAGCACACAGGTTCCGGTGTGAGCTTTGCAGACGATTCACAAAGGAGAGCTGAAAGACTGGACTTTAAATACTGAGAGGTTATGGGTAATGCAGCGAAGCTGGCAGAGTAATTAGAGCCGAGCAGAGCAGTGAACAGGTGGAGCTCATTAGGGCTGAGTAGAGAGAGAGAGATGAGCAGAGGGAAGATAGTGGAAACACATTAAGGTGGTAACTCAGGAGGAGAGGGCTCATGACAGAACCCCCCAAGGGACGGCCCCAGAAGTCCCAAGAGCAACACCACGCCGGGCGGGAGGAGGGAGCCGGAGGAGGCTAGAACTCCCCGAACGGAAACCAGCGAACGCCTCATCTCTCGGAGGAAGCCGGAGGGCCGTGGTCGGGAGATGGGACAGGTCCCAAGACAGGATCAGGCACAGGACAGGAAGCCGAGCGGCAGGACGGTTAGGGATCCCGGGGCGGCTCCCCTACGGATTGCAGGTTGATCAGGACAAAAGCCGTTGGTGGAAGGCGTGTGATGAGAGTCCTATCCACAATCCGACTAGCTGGCACCCAGGTCCTTTCCTGTGTCCATAGCCCTCCCAGTCACGAGGTACTGGAGACCCTACCCTCCGTCTGGACCGAAGCAGGCGGCGGACGGTAAAACCAGACCACCATCGACAGCCGTGGAGGAGGAGGACAAGGCGCAGCAGGGACCAGCGGACTCTCATGAATGGGCTTAATCTTAGACACATGGAAAGTGGGGTGCACCCTCATGGAATTAGGCAGTTGGAGCCGGACAGCAGTTGGGCTAATCACTCTTATGATAGGAATGGGCCAATGAACCGAGGTGCCAACTTCTGCGACTCCACCCTGAGTGGCAGGTTCCTTGATGACAACCACACCCTTTGACCAACATGGTAGGGGTGGAGCAGGGATTCTCCGACGGTTGGCCCCGGTAGTGTAGCTGGCAACGGATCTGAGAAGTGTGGCTCGGGGCCTGTGACCAGGTGCGGCGACATCGACGGGCAAACGCAAGTGCAGATGGGCAAGTAACCTCCCCCTTCCCTGACTGGCAAACAGGAGAAATGGTATCCATAAACACATTGGAAAGGGGACATACCTTGATGGCAGAGCAGGTCAGAGAATTGTGTGCGTATTCCACCCATGTCAATTGCTGCGACCAGAGTGGGGGTTGCGGGTCATGCATCGCAGTGCCTTCTCGGTATTTCTGATTTGCCCGCTTCTGACTGCCCATTGGATTGGGGATGGAATCTGAAGTCAGACTGACTGTGGCTCCCAGCAGGTGACAGAACTCTTCCAAAAGCTGAGGAGAATTAGACCACGGTCAGAAACTACATCCTTTGGCAGTCCGTGGATCCGGAAGACGTGTTCCAGGACCACCTGGGCGGTCTCCTTGGCGTGTTGGGGAGCTTGGGGGAGGGGAATGAAGTGTGCCATCTGCTGAACGTCAACTATGGTGAGAATGACGGTCTTGCCCCCTTGAAGGGGCCAGCCCGTGACAAAGTCATGGCGATGTGAGACCAGGGACGTCTGGGCACAGGCAGGGCTGCAGCAATCCGGCTGGGGGGCTGGCAGGACGACTTGTGTTGGTTGCAGATGGGGCAGGCTTGGACGAATTCCCGTGACATCCTTTCTCAGAGCTGGCCACCAGAACCTCTCAAGCAGGTTGTAAGTGCGGGTGAAGCCAGGGTGACAAGCTAGGCGGAAGTCATGTCCCCACTGAACGACCTGGGACCTTAGGTTTTCGGGACAAAAAGGCGGTCAGCTGGGCAAGTGCTGGGACCGGGCTGGTTACGGAGAGCTTCCAGCACCTGTTCCTCAACAGCCCAGGTCAGAGCTGCTACGATGCAGGGACTTGGCAGAATCGACACAGGATCCTTGGAGGGTTTGTCATCCTTCTGGAATTGACGGGAGAGGGTGCATGTCTGGCTTGGTGTTATGATCCAGGCCGGCATGACAGAGTGAAATTAAACCCAGAAGAACAGGCCCAGTGGGACTGCCTGGAGTTCAACCGCTTGGCCGTGGCGGATGTACCCAAGTTCTTATGATCGTCCAAACGAGAATGGAATGGTGGACCCTCCAGCCAGTGACGCTACTCCTCCAAGGCAAGCTTCACAGCCAGCAGCTCTCGTTCCCTATGTCGTAATTGCACCCAGAGGGGCACAACCGACGTGAGAAAAAGGCACAGGGATGGAGCTTCCTATCCTCCGCAGCCCACTGAGAAATCACAGCACCAACTCCCACATCCGAGGCGTCCACCTCCACAATGAATTGCCGTCCACGCCAGGCATCTGAAGGATGGGGATGAGGTGAACCTTACCTGAGGGTACTGAAGGCCTTGTCGGGTTGCTGGGGTCCAGGTGAAGGGTTGCTTGGTGCTGGTTAGAGCAGTGAGAGGGTCAGCAACGGTACTGTAGTTCCGGATAAACTTCTATATAGAAGTTAGCAAACCCCAGAAACTGTTGCAGCTTTTTTCTGTTCTCCGAACTGGCCATGACGTGACTGCTGATACTTTCTGGCAGGATCCATTTGGATACTTCCCCTGCCACTATGTACCCAAGGAAGGCTAATGTCTTGACGTGAAACTCACATTTCTCTGCCTTGGCGTAGAGGGAATTCTCCAGAAGACGAAGGACTTGCTGGACATGGCGTGGTGGAACCAGACAGGTTTCTGGAGTAGATTAAGATGTCATCCAGGTAAACGAAGACAAACTTGTTTAACATGTCCCAGTACATCATTCACTAGAGCCTGGAACACAGCAGGAGACAGGAGGCCAAAAGGCATAACCAGATACTCGTAGGGCCTGTTGGTGTATTGAATGCGGTCTTCTCCATTCATCTCCTCCCGGATCCGCACTAGGTGGGTAAGCGCTTGAGATCCAACTTAAAACAGTGGCTCCCTGGAGCAACTCAAAGCAGAGGTGAGCAGAGGAGAGGGTAACGGTTTTCACGATGTCGCTGGAGTCCCCTGTAGTCGATGAAGGGGCTGTAAGAGATCCGGCCCCTTTTCCCCAACAAAGAAGAAGCCAGCACCAGCCGGAGATGAAGATGAACGGATCAATCCTGTGGACAGAGAGTCATTGATGTAGTCCTCCATGGACCTTCTTTCAGGAGCAGACAACGACAAAGACGGTCCCTTGGAGGGGCTGTTCCAGGAGGAGGTCGATGGCACAGTCGCACTGGGTCGTGGTGAGGGGGCAGAGATGTGGGTTTTGCTTTGTTAAACACTTCTCTGAGACCATGGTAGCATTCCCTGGGACATGGAAGAGGTCAGGGGCTTGAGTTAGTAGGCACTAACAGGGGGCGAGTGCGGCAGCAAAGCAGGCAGGTTCGTGGCAGTCCTCTCCCCACTCCCTGATCACCCCGGTCACCCAGTCGAGCTGAGGGTTGTGCCGGCGAAGCCATGGGTAACCCAGGATGAGGGGTTGGCCTGGAGAGGGGGAGCAGGTAAAACTGGATAGTCTCCGATGGCTTCCGGACAGACCCATCAAGACCGGGCCGTGACATGAGTGACCGATCCGGCAAGTGTCCTGGTCCAGGTGCCCGGGCAGGAATAGGAGGTGTCAAAACGGAGGTTCTCCAGTCCCAGCTGGCGGGCCAGCTTTACGTCCATTATGTTGGCTTCGCGCCAGAATCCACCAGAGCAGCCAGGGTGTGAGTAGAGTCAGAGGGCGGAGGTGAACTTGCAGCAAGGGGTTTATGGTCGGAGACTGGATGGTCATTGAGCTCAACCGGACTCCCCTATGCCCGGTGAGCTTCGGGGCTTTTAAAGGGCAGGTTACCACACGATGTCCATCACCTCCACACAAGAGGCAGAGGTTTGAGGTGGCTGCAATGGCGCGCCTGCAGGAGGCAGAGAGAGGCTTCGCTCAATCTCCATAGGCTCAGACTGATCAAGCTGACTTGGGTGAGGGTGGGGTAGCTGACAGAGCCCAGCCTGATCCTCCGACGCCGGTAGTTGGTGGACCTTGGCGCCCTCTCACTAACACTTGGTCTGTATCCTTCTGTCGATCCGACAGTCAGTGCGAAGTGGCTTCATCAAGAGGGAAGGCAGTTCGCGGGAGACCAACCGCCCTGATATAGTCATTGCCATGGAAGAACGTCCACCAACGATGGTGTTTCCAAGAACTTCGCCTTGCCAGGTTCGGGAAGTCGATGGAATGGTCTGCGACTGTACGCCTGCCTTGTCGTATCACTGAACAGTTCACTTGTGACGCCCTGCGGTTGGTGAATCCAGGTCAAACACCTTCAGTATCTCCTCAGCAAACAGGTCGAAGGTTGCACATGCGGGGGTTTGACGTTCAACTCTGCTGTTCCCCAGAGCTCGAGCCTCGGCCCGTCAGGTGAGTGATGGCATACCCGACTTAGCCCTCCGTGGCGAAGGTCCTGGTTGCAAGGAGAACTGAAGTCGGCGCTAGTCAGGAATGGCCGGACGGTAGAATCGCCGCTGGAACCGCGTTTCCACCTTGGGTTCCGGGCAGCGGCTGAAATGACCGCCAGGTAACCGGAGGCAGGGCTGGTGGGCAGACTGGCTGGAAAGAGGTTGGTGAGGAATGATGATTCTACGAATATTTATTGCTGCCGCTGTACTGCTGCTGGTGCTGCTGAACTGCCGATGCTGTTGGTGGTCGCACCTGAAGCAGAGAGGTGATGTCACGCTCTTCGCGACCTAGCTCTCTCAGTGTGTTCCAGGCGAAGCACATGGCGTGGGTTGCTCAGGTTCTTCGGTTTCCATGTCGGGGGAAGTGTGCGCTGAGTCCATGATGGTCAGGATCGCACTGTCACGGTTCAGACAGACGACAAGAGGGACCACAATTATACACACCAGAAAGTTTATTAAAACTTAAGGGAAAAGGGAAGTAGGGAGTGAGTGAAGCCCAGGGGTTATCCCGTCCAATGTGCTGGGAGTCCGTGCCCCCCAGTGGCAGCGCGCGTCCGATGACGCCTCGGTGGTTGGTGGTCCGAAGTCCTGGGGGGAGGAAACACAGACACAACGGGGCGGATGAAACAAGGCAGAAGTACAGTTCAAGGGAAATCCAAATACGTTGTAGCAAGGCAGAAGGTTGGTCAGAGTTACCGGGGTCGAAGAGTAGTCAGAGTCGTAGAATATGGCAGAGAGCAGGTCTGGTTTTCCTGGGGCAGAAGAGTATCCAAGAATCAGGCAGGTCCGGGTTCACAAAACAAGGGTGAGCTATAGCTGAGCACACAGGTTCCGGTGAGCTTTGCAGACGATCTCACAAAGGGAGAGCTGAAAGATGGTACTTTAAATACTGGGAGAGGCTAATGGGTAACAGCAGCGCAGCTGGCAGAGTACTTAGAGCGGAGCAGAGCAGGAACAGGTGGAGCTCGTTAGGCTGAGTAGAGAGA
>NW_025540416.1:2500-6273 GCF_020615455.1 Coregonus clupeaformis | reverse complement strand
CCTTGAGCAATTTCCAAACGCATACGAAGCTACCACGTCCATCTGTACAAACAATAGTACGCAAGTATAAACACCATGGACTCACACTTGGGCGTCATGCACCGCTCAGGAAGGAGTTACGTTCTGTCTCCCACTGGGAGATAAACGTGCTTTTGGTGTAGAAAGGGTGCCGTTCAATCCCAGAACAACAGCAAAAGGACCTTGTGAAGACGCTGGAGAGCAGGTACAAAAGTATCTATATCCACAGTAAAGCGAGTCCTATATACACCATACCTGAAAGGCCGCTCCAGCAAGGAAGAAGCCACTGCTCCAAAACCGCCATAAAAAAAAAAAAAAGAAAGCCAGACTCTGGTTTGCAACTGCCATGGACATGTTCGTACTTTTTTTGGAGAAATGTCCTCTGGTCTGATAAACAAAAATAAACTGTTTGCCCATAATACCATGCGTTATGTTTGGAGGAAAGGGTTGCTTGCAAGCCGAAACACCATCCCAACCGTGAAACGCGGGTACAGCATCATGCTGTGGGGTGCTTTGCTTCAGGAGGACTGGTGCGCCCCACCAAAATAGATGGCATCATGAGGATGGAAAATTATGTGGATATATTGAAGCTACATCTCAAGACATCAGTCAGGTTATGCTTAGGTCTTCCAAAATGACGCATTTGAATTTTTAACATACTTCAAATTATTGACAAAATGGCCTAAGGACAACAAAGTCAAGATATTGGAGTGCCATCACAAAGCCCCTACCTCAATCTTGAAAATGTGTAGGCCAAACTGAAAAGCATGTGTGAGCAAGGAGGCCTACAAACCTGACTCAGTTACAACAGCTCTGTCAGGAGGAATGGGCCAAAATTCCCCAGCTTATTGTGGGAAGCTTGTGAAGGCTACCGAAGCGTTTGACCCAAGTTAAACGCATTAAAGGCAATGCTACCAAATACCCAGGTGAGTGTATGTAAACTTCTGACCCACTGGGAATGTGATTAAATAAATAAAGACTGAAATAAATCACTCTACTATTATTCTGACATTTCATTCTTAAAATAAAGTGAGTGATCCTAACTGACCTAAGACAGGGAATTTTACTACAGGATTAAATGTCAGAAAAACTGAGTTTAAATGTATTTGGCTAAGGTGTATATATAAACTTCTACTTCAACTGTATATGCAATCATATCATTTATAAATTGTCCTTATATATTTACCTCAATTAAAATTTGATACACCTACTAATTCCAGGTTTTTCTTATTTACTAATTTGCCACACATTGTAGAATAATAGTAGAAACATCAACACTGTGAAATACACCTCTACCTAAGGTTAGGGTTAGCTACTAGGGTTATGGTACTAAGCTAACATATGGAGATTGTTTTAAGATGGTCATATAATTTAGCTTATTTGATTTGGAATTTTAACCCCTAAAATAATAATAATACATATATTTAATAACATTTTGAATTTGCCGTTACTATTGCCATAAATAATTGAATAACATATTGCACGAATGGCAAAAAAAAAAAACATAAAATGAATCATAAGAAATAAGGTTTTAACGTGTGTCATGTATCTAGGAGATAAAGAAGCACAGGAAATATTTAAGCTTTTTTTGCTCATATTTAACCCCCCTTATTTTTGTCGGCACAAAAACTACCTCCATACTTCCATTCGTTTGTATGGATTTCCTTCGAACGAGTCCAAAACAGTTTGTAGGCAAACCGTTCGGGTGCTTCAACGTTTTCATTGAAACCGATTTTTGGGATGTCTCATGTCTGACAAACACAGGTGTAGCTCGACACCTTCCCGGCAGATGCGGAAGGCCGACATAGGCGTTGCAAAAAACCCTGATATCTCTCGTTTAAATTGATGGATTTTGACTGGGCTTTTTTAAATTTTATTATGTGCCTGAATACTACGCACCGGTGCATCAACAAACTGAAGGATTTTTAAATTGCTGCTGCTCTCTGTTTCTTCTTCTCTGACACTGGGCATAAATACAATGTATTGCATTCTTTTACTTTCTGCTTTTTCATCAAATGTAAGTTACATCCTATTCTACCAATTGTACAAAACAAGGTGAGCTGAACAAGTGAGGTACTTTGATACAGTAGAAATGTCTATAAAACATTTCCCTAAAAAACACATGGGTGCTCTTGCAGTGTAACATAGAGACATTTATGAAATTATATAGAATCAGTAAACTCACCGAGATAGAAGTAAAACCCCAGCAAACATCCCTTTCTGCGAAGGCCATCATCGATAAGTAACAGTTAAACCTCGCCGGTCATCTGCGTTGTTTTTGTAGGCTAAACCGCGGACAAGACCTTAGCCCAGGTAGTAGGCTCACTAGGCTGAATACCAGCACTTGTACTCAGTGCGTTCCTGGCTGTAAGAGGACTTAAAATTGATTGACATTGTCATCCTGCTGCCCGTCAGAACATCGACATTTTGCAGGTAGCGTTCTCTGCCCGCCCTCTTATCTTGTCGCCACTCTATTATTTTGTTTCTCTCCACAAGACTAACCTTTTTCTCTTTGACTCTACACTTTGTCAAAAAAACCTGTATGCTCTTGCAGTGACTGAGTCTTACCAGCAGCCACCAAACACAATGCATTTTTGAATGCAAATAGATTCTATTCTCTTCTGTAATTTCAATGTGCAGAATTGAGAGAAACGTGCCGTGATAACAATTATGTTCTGAGTAGTACCAGGATGCCTGAGAGAAACACCTTCATTATATTATATATATTTTTATTGAGTTTAAAGGTGGGGGAGGTGGGTGTGAAAACTGGTCGGAGTTTCAGTGAGGAACGGAAGGGTTATTTTCGGAGCTGGGGAAGCCTTGTATCTAGTCAGACTGGTTTGAAAGGGTTGTCTCTAATCTCCACAGGACAGAGTCCCTCACATACCCAGGCAGCCTCCTCCTTGAGCCACACCCACACACCAGCTAAGGATATACCCACACTTCTGAGCCCATTAACTATTTTTTCTCTTTCTCTCTCTCTCTTTTCTCTCTCTGTTCTTTTTCTTGGGTTATATTATTTACATATTATGTCTATTCCCTTTATAGTCACTCCACAACCCTGACCAGAGCAATAACCCTGGTCAAAGTAATGCACTATGAAAGGAATAGAGGGCCATTTTCCATGTTCCAGTAGGTTTCTAGTAGTGAGGTAGAGGTGTTTCTGGCCCTGATCACATGGAGGGTTTCTAGTGGTGAGGTAGGGTGTTTCTGCTATCATTGGAGGGTTTCTAGTAGTGAGGTAGAGGTGTTCTGACCTGATCACATGGAGGGTTTCTAGTAGCACGGTGAGGTAGAGTGTTCTGGCCTGATCACATGGAGGATTTCTATTAGCACAGCTGAGGTAAATTTGTTCTGGCCTGATCACATGGAGGTTTCTAGTAGTTGAGGTAGAGGTGTTTTCTGACAGTCATGGAGGTTTTCTAGTAGCACAGTGAGGTAGAGGTGTTCTGCTATCATGGGGGTTTTCTAGTAGTGAGGTTGAAAGTGTTTTGGCCTGTTTCACATGGAGGAGTTTCTAGTATGTGAGTAGAGGTGTTCTGGCCTGATCACATGGAGGGTTTCTAGTAGCACAGTGAGGTAGAGGTGTTCTGGCCTGATCCCTTGGAGGGTTTCTAGTAGCACAGTGAGGTATAGGTGTTCTGGCCTGATCACATGTGGAGGTTTCTAGTAGTTGAGGTAGAGGTGTTCTGGCCTGATCACATGGAGGGTTTCTAGTAGTTGAGGTAGGAGGTGTTCTGGCCTGATCACATGGA
>NW_025540415.1:0-6279 GCF_020615455.1 Coregonus clupeaformis | reverse complement strand
TGAAGAGGAGGAGGGGGGTGATGGAGAAATGGTTTCTTTCTTCCTGGCATGAGAACCTTGACTAGGGGATCTAGTTCTCTATCCCTCTCTGCTCTTTCTTTCTCTTTCTCTCTCTCTTTCTCTCTCTCCCGTCCTCCATCTCCCCTCCCTTTCTTTTCTCTCCACGCTTCCTTTGTGTCTGGTGTGCCACAGGGACAATTCCCCAAAATGCAAACTAGACCTCGTCCTCAGTCAGTTCTCTCTCACTTAGAGACGCCTGTATAGCCACAGTACACCTACACCACACACGGCACCGCCTTTATGCTCTCAACTCAAGTCTCTGACTGCTCGCCCCTTCATTCCATAGGGGATCCAACTAGCCAGCTTCTCTTTCCGTTATTTTAGTACCAGACAGACAGACAGACAGACAGACAGACAGACAGACAGACAGACTGCCTAGCCCACGGTGCAGACAGAGAGAAAGAAAGACTGGGAAGAGAGAGAGACAGAAATAGAGAAGCTTATTAAATATCAGTGACATGGTGAAAAGAAACAGCTTCCTGCTGGCTGCCACAGAGTTGTCTTTAGATCACTCTCTCTCCTCTCTCGCTTCCCCCCCTTACTCTCTTCCCTGCCTCTGGCAGATGCCTCTATTGTTTTGATGTGTTTTCCTGAAGATGAGGTACTTTGTAGCACTGTTTATTTGTGTTGAGAAGACACGCCGAAAGGCAAACTAGGAGCTACAGGGATGGGGGTCGAGGGGAAAGATACAAGAGTTTAAAAGGGGGCCCGTGATGGTGGTGGGTTTTTTACGTGATGCTTCATCGCCTTCACCCAGCACATGTTCATGTTGGACCGTTTGCCAGGGACGGAGGGGCAAGAGATGAAGCTGTGAACCAGGTTTTCGAGAGGTATTTAAAAATGCTTGCAGACTCCGATACAGCCTTTGGGCAGACTGACTCTGATTCTAAAACTCTGTGGCCCACGTACCTGTCAAAGGATCTGAACTGGTTGGGGTTGTTTCTGTTTAGCAGTTCCTGTGAAGGCCGGGCGGCAGAAGGCTGGGGTCCACCATGATGTTACTACAGGCACTCCGAGACCAGGTTCTTAAGGATGTCCTTCACGCTCTTCCCACCCCCTGGCGTCCGCCGGGGCGGTTTCCTCTAGAACTCTGACCTCTGAGGAGAGGGTGGACAGGGCCCCGACACAAGGCCGGGTCCCTGGGCGGTGGAGTCTGCGGGGCCACGGGAGGTGCGGTCATCCCCGATGCCAGAGTCACGGCGATTGAGGGCACGTTTCCCAGTCGTGGACCACAAGAGATGGCACCACCAGCCTGATGTAAGGAAATAAAGGAGGTTTATAAACATTGAGGACAAACTGAACTCTTCTAATGTGCTTCAAAAAATTACTTTGAGAATCTACTATAGCACATCTAAGAGATTGCAAAAACTATCAACACACCAAAGTACATTTCAAGACACATTCAAGACAAGTCTGACACTCCATTTAAAACTCATAAATAAGGGAGAGCTGGACATCTTGGAAGGATGGACACTGCAAGAGGTAGCCCTGCGTAGTTTACATGGGTGAGGTGTGTACCGCGCTCCTGGCAGACTGGCTGCGCTGGGGGTGTTTCTTGTCGCTTTTGGGGCTCTAGGATGTCTCGGCACTTGGACACCATGAGAACAGAGATGAAGTAAACCACGGCCAGGGCCAAGAACTGAGCCTGCTTACTGTCCTCCTCATCAAAACACACACAACATGCAACACAGCTATAATACAGGCAGTGCCAGTTTGTAATACGTTTTAATACGTATACATGTAGGATCTTAATTTGATCAAAATTTGCCAAGAATAACTTGAGGTTTAGAAATGATTCTGAAATTTGAAATTTGTGACTTGATTTTCCTTACGTAAAATGGGAAGACCAAAAAATGTCCACAAATTTTTATCCACATATTAATTGGATATTTCTGCTGCTGCAGGATTAAGCCTGTGCCAGCACACTGGTTGAAAATTAACATCCCATATCTGTACAGTATTTCAAAAAGAAAATGATGGATCAACTAAAGACAGCAACCAATGCTATTTCTAATGCATAGTACTGGGTATTTATTTAAAAAGTTGACGCTTTGCCTCCCGCGGCGCAGCGGTCTAAGGCACTGCTTCCGGGTTTAAGCGAGCGGGTGTTAAGAAGCCGGGCGGCGGGTCATGTTTCGGAGGACTCATGATCACCTTGCCTTTCCCGAGCTCCGTTGGGGAGTTGCAGCGATGAGACAAGATCATAATCACGAAATTGGGGACGAAAAGGGGGTAAAAATTACAACACAACAACAAAAATTGTTAACGCTTTTCAACCTCAATCAGTCTTTGTCAATGTTTCTGTATCATTGATATCTCTGAAGATCACTTGCTCTGAGGCGGTTGATGTCCATGTCCTGGGGAGGCGTGGGTTCATGTCTCTGACGAGATATCCCCTCATCAACATCAACAGGGCTCTGCAGGTGAAGAACACACACACACACACACACAGACACGCACACACACATGGCTATACA
The DNA here is from genome assembly GCF_020615455.1 of Coregonus clupeaformis. Taxonomy (NCBI): domain Eukaryota; kingdom Metazoa; phylum Chordata; class Actinopteri; order Salmoniformes; family Salmonidae; genus Coregonus; species Coregonus clupeaformis. The sequence goes on along the minus strand of NW_025540415.1, from coordinate 3,742 downwards.
CACACACACAGACAGACACGCACACACACACACACACACACATAATAATAAACACCTATTGCTGGTTATAAAGCAGCCTACCATTATCATTTTTTATGACTCTACCCACTAACCAAAAACAAGACTTCATGTTAGTCTAAGATATTACAAATGATAACTGATTGTCATTTAATGTGTATGTGTTAGCAGAGGTCAATTCACAACGACCCACTCCACCATCAGCAGCTTAAGTGTTGAAAATCAACCCATGGGAAGTGGTATAGTTGGCCAGCTCTAGTCCACATACAGTCCAGATCTGTCCCATCCAGTAAAAGTGTTATCCTCTTGAGACTCAGACCCTTAACAGAATGGGTTTACTATAGAGAGCTACCTACTGCATTATGAATAAGATTTTACACACTGGTTTCAGGAAGAAAACATGGATTTTTTTTTTTACTGGAAGTCACTATATCAAATCGTACACAACAAATCTAATAAAGGGCCTTGGTTCAGTGTAACATACAGCAGTTGCATGGCAATGCAATAAGATATCAGCTAACGTAATAATAATACTCTGCTATTGCATAGGAAGGACTACAAAGGGATGGGGTCCTGTAGTTGTGCTGTGTGGGAATTATTAGGATACAAGGATGACTTACAGGGATGCTTACAATTCACTAAGTGCAGTGATCCTATTCAATCAATATACAGGAGGAGAAATGTAATCAATTATTGTGTATTTCTCCGTATAATTTAGGGAGATGAGGGGAGGGGGATACATAGAAAGAAGAGGGGGTGGGGGGTGTGGGTATGGGGGCATGGGGGGTCAAGGTAGAAGAGAGAGTCTGTGACTCAGTGAGAGGATGATTCTACTTGCCTGCGCGGGGCATGGACTTGGCGGCTCCCATGAGGCTTTGCAGGTTTGGTTATTACGGGCGCTGTCCTGGGTTGCTGAAGTGGGGAGTGCTGCTGACACCCAGACAGTTCCTCAGCTGCACACACTGCAGAGAGAGAATGGAGAGAGATATTGGAGAGATATCAGAGACAGAGAATGGAGAGAGATATTGGAGAGAGATATATATTGAGAGAGAGAGAATGAGAGAGATATTGAGAGAGAGAAATGGAGCTATATTGAAGCAGAGAGATATTGGAGAGGGAGAATGAGGGGTGTTGGGTGGTGGATGTATGCTAAGCCAAATAAAAATAGTATTTAATTTTACTGGTCCCGTGATACATATTTTGTGAAGATGTTATCGGAGGTGCAGCAAAATGCTTATGTTTCGGCCCTAACAGTGCAGTAATACCTAACAACACAAACGAGCAGAGTCCGGAATATAAATACAATATAAAGAAAAAGAAAATATTAAGATGGGCAGTCTGAGATATGGCATTTTCTTGCAATTATTAGGTCAGCATCCCGGAGTCAGCTCTCTACTGTTGAGACAGACTGGTGCGTTTTTGCGGGTACTATTTAATGAAGCTGCCAGTTGAGGACCTGTGAGGCGTCTGTTTCTCAAACTAGATGTATTTGTCCTTTCGCCTACAGCACCGCCTCCCACTCCTCTTCTATTCTGGTTAGAGCCAGTTTACGCTGTTCTGTGAAGGGAGTAGGACAGCATTGTACGAGATCTTCAGTTTCTTGGCAATTTCTCGCATGAAGTAGCCTTAATTTCTCAGAACAAGAATAGACTGACGAGTTTCAGAAGAAAGTTCTTGAGCCTGTAATCGAACCCACAATGCTGATGCTCCAGATTCTAACCAGTCTCAAGAAGGCCAGTTTTATTGCTTCTCTTTAATCAGCACAACAGTTTTCTCTTCAGCTGTGCCAACACATAATTGCAAAAAGGGTTTTCAATGATCAATTAGCCTTTAAAATGATAAACTTGGATTAGCAAACACAACGTGCCATTGGAACACAGGACTGATGGTTGCTGATAATTGGCCTCTGTAGATATTCCATAAAAAATCTGCCGCTTCCAGCTACAATAGCCATTAACAACATTAATCATGTCTACACTGTATTTCTGATCAATTTGATGTTATTTTAACGGATACATTTTTGCTTTTTCTTTTCAAAGAAATTATATTTATATGACGCCTAAACTTTTGAATGGTAGTTATGTGTATATGTGTATATGTATGTATATGTGTATGTATATGTGTATGTACAGTGAGGAAAAAAGATTTGATCCCCACATTTTGCACGCTTGCCCACTGGAGAAAGACATGATCAGTCTATAATTTAATGGTAGGTTTATTTGAACACAGAGACAGAATAACAACCAAAAAATCCAGAAAAACGAATGTCAGAAATGTTATCAACTGATTTGCACTTTAATGAGGGAATAAGTATTTGACCCTCTGCAAAACATGACTTAGTACTTGGTGGCAAACCCCTTGTTGGCAATCACAGAGGTCAGACGTTTCTTGTAGTTGGCCACCAGGTTTACACACATCTCAGGAGGGATTTTGTCCCACTTCTGCAGATCTTCCAAGTCATTAAGGTTTCGAGGCTGATGTTTGGCAACTCAACCTTCAGCTCCTCCACAGATTTTCTATGGGATTAAGGTCTGAGACTGGCTAGGCCACTCCAGGACCTTAATGTGCTTCTTCTTGAGCCACCCCTTTGTTGCCTTGGCCGTGTGTTTTGGGTCATTGTCATGCTGGAATACCCATCCACGTACCCATTTTCAATGCCATGGCTGAGGGAAAGATGTTCACCTTAAGATTTTGACGGTACATGGCCCCGTCCATCGCCCGATGCGTGAAGTTGTCCTGTCCCTTAGCAGAAAAACAATTTCAACCCACCTCCATGCTCTTGACTTCCGTGGGATGGTGTTCTTGGGGTCATATGCAGCACCCTCCTCCAAACACGGCGAGTTGAGTTGTTGCCAAAGAGCTCGATTTGGTCCCATCTTGACCACAACACTTTCACCCAGTTCTCCTCTGAATCATTCAGATGTTCATTGAAACTTCAGACGGCCTTGTATATGTGCTTTCTTGAGCAGGGGGACCTTGCGGCGCTGCAGGATTTCAGTCCTTCACGGCGTAGTGTGTTACCACTGTTTTCTTGGTGACTATGGTCCAGCTGCCTTGGAGATCAGCTGGACAAGATCCTCCCGTAGTTCTGGGGGCTGATTCTCACCTTTTTCATGATAATTGCAACCTAACAGGTGAGATCTGCATGGACCCGGCCGAGAGATTGACAGTTATTTTGTGTTTCTTCCATTTTGCGAATAACGCACCAATCAGTCACCTTCTCACCAAGCTGCTTGGCGATGGTCTTGTAGCCCATTCCAGCCTTGTGTAGGTCTGCAACTATTCCTGACATCATTGGAGAGCCTTTTTGTCTTGGCCAGGGTGGAGAGTTTTCTCATAATTCCGGATTGATTGATTGTTTAGGATTAGGTGTCATACAGGTAACAAACTGAGATTAGAAGCACTCCCTTTATGAGTGTGCTCCAAATCCCAGCTCAAGCAACCTGCATAAAGACACCTGGGAGCCAGAAATCTTCCTGATTGAGAGGGGGTCAAATACTTCTATTTCTCATTAAAATTCAAATCAATTTATAACATTTTGACATGCGCTTTTCTGATTTTTTTGTTGTTATTCTTGTCTCTACTGTTCAAATAAAACTACCATTAAAATTATATAATATAATTTTTGTCAGTGGTCAACCAGACAAAATCAGCATATAAGCAGATCAAATACTCTTTTCCTCACTGTATATGTATATATATATATATATATATATATTTGCGA
>NW_025540414.1:0-6304 GCF_020615455.1 Coregonus clupeaformis | reverse complement strand
TCTTTCCCAAAAGCTCCCAACATACAACCTATATACTTATTATGGACACAGTATGCTTACATTATTAGCTAGCCTTTGCTATTATTTGTTGTTATCAATTATTAGTCCCATCCTTCAACTCCTATTCAATACTCTCCCATCTATCTCTTTACCACCATCCATATAGGATTTCATTTGCCATATATATTCAATCCGTACTGTGATGTTTTGCGTGCTCTAAACCTTTCTATTCTCATTGCTTCTACAGATTGTGAATTAAAAATAAACATTTTTGCTAAAAGCATTATTATATTATTGATTGCTTGATTGCGACTTTTCAGATCACCCAGTAATGCTATCTGCAAGGTTAGTTCCAGGTAAATATTGCAAAACTTAGGCATTCCTGACCTGTGTCCAAAAAACAAGCTACAAAAATGGACAGAACTAAAAACAAATGATCTAATGATTCTATCTCTTCACAGCAAAATCTTGCAGAGCTGGAAAGATTGTATCCCATATAAATAAGATAGCAAGAATTTTATATAATAATTTAAACTAGATTCTAATTTTTGAACTGGGTGTCGTTTTAATTCCCGCTTTGTTTCTATCTTCAGTCAATCTCCCCGAACCTTCACTCAACCTCTGCCTGGCTGTCGCGGCTGCCGAGCCACTGGATCTACCACTGCACTTCACCACTCATCTCCGCCATTCGCCGTATCCCCTGGTATTATTCTACATCGCTTGAATGTGGTTAATAAATATTCACCTTCGCTTCAACTCACCTTGTCCTGGTCTGCTTCTGGGTTCTGGCCGAAAAAACTGCAGACATCTACAAAATTTTCCAAAGTGGGGTTGGTGGTAAACAATTGTGCAATACAAATTAAAAAAACTAAGAAAATAAGTATTTTCACAATGTCAAGGTGTGAGATGGTATTGCAGTTTGAGTCCAAATTCAACATTTATCAATGAATTAGAAGGACATGTTGGACCATTCTCCAGCCCAAGGATCACACTCATTTGACACAGAGGTCAACACCTGATATATACACACTTGGTAATGTCTATCACCAACCAAAGAAGGTCTTCAAACAGAACCTTAACATTCTAGACATTGTCATAATTGGGCCCTGCAGTAAATACCAAAAAAATAGATGTCAGAAACACAAATATAAATTCACCCTGAACAAGTCACCATAATTGAACACACAAAAAATTACATACCTTGGTCTGACCATATTCATCGAAAATGCTAATATGGCAGTGAATGTACTTAAAGAAAAGCCTGCAGAGCATTGTAGACACGAAAATGAAATTATACAAAATCAACATCCCAATTAGAATTTGAACCAAGATATTTGACAGTGTAATCCTGCAATAATAGCTCTTTACGGAAGTGAGGGGTTTGGGGACCACTCAATAAACTGACTTAAATGTGGGATAAACATCCAATTGGTTCTACATGATTACATTTACATTTACATCATTTATGATGCTCTAATCCAGAGCGACTTACAAATTGCGTGTATTCAATTTATGATACCTGTGGACAAACTACCTTTTTTTTATGGGGGTGGGGAAGAAGGGATTACTTATACTATCTCCAGGTATTCCTTAAAGAGGTAGGGTTTCAAGTGTCTCCGGAAGGTGGGCGGTGATCTGGCTGTCCTGGTGTCGTGGGGGAGCTTGTTCAACCGGTGGATGGCGATCATGGAGCGGGCAGTCCTTCCCGGGAGGAAGAGCAGCTCCATCTTGACGCAGTTCAGATTGAGGTGGTGATCCGACATCCACACTGATATGTCTGCCGGACATGCAGAGATGCGATTCGCCACCTGGTTAACTGGGGAAGGGGGAAAAAGAGAAGATTGGTTGTGTGTCAGCTCATGAGTATCGAGTAGGAGACACCATGTGAGGAGGACAGAGCCAAGGACTGGGTGGTAGAGGAGAGAGAATAGGGAGAGGGCCTAGAACTGAGCCCTGGGGGACACTAGTGGTGAGAGCACGTGGGTGCGAGACAGATTCGCCACGCCACATGGTAGAAGGGACCTGTCAGGTAGGACGCAAACCGAGAGTGAGCAGCGCCGGAGATGCCCAACTCGGAGACAGGTGGGGAGGAGGATCTGATGGTTCACAGTATGCTGCAGCGTTGATAGGTCTATGAAGTATAAGAGCAGAGAAGAGAGAGTTAGCTTTAGTAGGGGTGGAGAGCCTCTGTGACACAGAGAAGATAGGGGTACCAGTTGAATGACTAGTCTTGAAACCTGACTGGTTTAGGGATCAAGAAGGTCATTCTGAGAGAGAGGAAAGCAGGAGAGCTGGCTAGAGACGCACACTCAAGAGTTTTGGAGAGAAAAGAAAAAGAAGGCTGGACATTGGTCTGTAGTTGTTGACACTGGAGGGATCGAGTGTAGGTTTTTTGAGGAGGGGGTGCAACCTCGCTCTCTTGAAGACGGAAGTGACATGGGCTAGCGGTCAAGGACTAGCTGATGAGCAGAGGTATGGTAGTCCCTGAAATGTCCAGGAAGAGGAGGGGATAGGGTCAAGCGGGCAGGTTGTTGGGCAGCTGGCCCGTCATAAGTCGTAAGATTTCATCTGAAGAGAGAGGGAAGAAAGAAGCCAGCATTGGGTAGGGCAGTGTGAGCAGGACTCAGCGGTGTCATTTGACTTAATAAATGAGGATCGATGTCGTGAACCTCTTTTCAAAATGGTTGACAATATCCACAGAGCCGGAGGGAGGGAGGGGGAGGGAGGGAGGAGGATTCAGCAGGGAGGAGAAGGTGGCAAAGAGCTTCCTAGGTTAGGGAGGCAGAGGCTGACATTTAGAGTGGTAGAAAGTGTCTCCGCTGGGACAGACGAAATTTGGTCCAGTAAAAGTCCTGAGAACACCACCAATGGCCAAGGTAGAATTGGGCCGCTTCAGTAGTAACAGCACAGAAAATATCATAAAATGTTTGGCTACATCTGAATTCAAGTCCAAATTCAAGTCTGCAATTTAAAGCACTTCAAACCCAGAGCTGAGCCCAGAACGAGCCCTTCCTAGCTTTCAGATGGTGTTGGACTCCCCAACTAAAACTATTATACTGCACCGTTTCAAAGAAAGAATCTAATGAACAAAAAGTCAATAGAACTAACTGAAGAATTTTATTTACAACATTGAAAACAAAACAAAAATCCTGTTGTCGACTAAATTAATATTCGAATTTTAAACAGAGAATTATGAATTGGCTGGATTATCTCCACCTGTCAGAGATGGGGCAGAGAGATGATCCACCAAGTACAGGCTGAGTGACCATAACTGGCAAAAGAAACCGGCAGACATAAAAAGTAATGGCTACCCAAAGAGGGAGCGGTGTAATATGTGGTCACTGCACGACAGGGGAGGTGAAACAGAGATGCACTTTCTCCTTTACTGTGATAAATATTCCATAAAGAGATTCATTATTCATAGAGTCAGACTACATTTATTCAAATGTTAACTTATTAACCCAGAGGACAAACAAAAAATACTCATGGCTGCAAAGGAGCAATGGCTCCTCCTGCGGCCACATACAGTGGGGAAAAAGTATTTAGTCAGCCACCAATTGTGCAAGTTCTCCCACTAAAAAGATGAGAGGCCTGTAATTTCATCATAGGTACACATCAACTATAACAGACAAAATCCATTCCAGAAAATCACATTGGTAGGATTTTTAATGAATTTATTTGGTAAATGATGGAGGAAAATATATTTGGTCACTCTACAAACAAGTGGAGATGTCTGGCTCTTGGGCAGACTCCAAAATTTTCAAAGAGGCTCCTCTGTCCTCCACTCAGCACTGGTATTAATAAAACATGTTTGAAACTCTGTTATCAGTATAAAAGACACCTGTCCACTACCTCAAACAGTCACACCTCTGAAACTCCACTATGGCTAAGACCAAAGAGCTGAAGTCAAAGGACACCAGAAGCAAATTGTAGACTGGCACCAGGCTGGGAAGACTGAATCCTGCACAAGGTAAGCAGCCACTTTGAATGAAATCAACTGTGGATGTTAACTAGGAAATGAAGATACAAGACCACTGATAATTCCTCGGACTGGGGCTCCACGCAAGATCTCACCCCTGTGGGGTCAAATGATCACAAGAACGGTGATTAAAAACCCACAGAACCACAATGGGTAGACCTAGGAATGACCTGCAGAGAGCTGGGATTTAAAGTAAAAATGTGTGTTTCTACTAACTGTAATACACTATGCCGCCAGGGACCAAATCCTGCAGTGCCAGACGTGTCTCCCCTGCTTAAGCCAGTACATGTTCAGGCCTTGGCCTGAAGCTTCTGCTAGAGTGCATTTGGATGATCCAGGAAGAGGGATTTGGAGAATGCCTGGTATGGTCAGATTAAAACCAAAATAGAAATTTTGCAAACTCCACCCGTGTTTGGAGGACAAAGAATGCTGAGTTGCATCCAAAGAATACTATACCTACTGTGAAGCACAGTGGAAATATCATGCTTTGGGGGCTGTTTTTCTGCAAAGGGACCAGGACGACGATCCGTGTAAAGGAAAGAATGAATGGGGCCATGTATCGTGAGGATTTGGAGGAAACCTCCTTCCATCAGCAAAGGGCATTGAAGATGAATGGTGGCTGGGTCTTTCTACATGACAATGATCCTAAACATCACCTGGCAACGAAGGAGTGGCTTCAGAAGCACATTTTAAGGTCCTGGAGTGTACTAGCCTCCAGATCTCAACCCCAAGAAAACCGGAGCTGAAAGTCCGTGTTGCCCAGCTGACAGCCCAAAAGATCACTGCTCCAGAGGAGACCTGCATGGAGGAATGTCAAATTACCAGCAACAGTGTGAAAAACCTTGTGAAGACTTACAGAAAACGCTGACTTGTGTCATTGTTAATAAGGAGTGAAGAACAGCATTGAGAATTTTTGTTATTGACTAATACTATTTTCCACTATAATTTGCAAATAAATCTATTAAAAAATCCTACAATGTGATTTTCTGAAGAAAAAAATTTAATTTTTCAATGTAGTTGATGAAAACGATAGCTTTCATCTTTTTGATGAGAATCTGTGCAAATTTGGTGGCTTGACTAAATACTTTTTTCCCCACTGTATGTATTTGCCTGCCATAGCCTGAGGGGGACACTGAATAATAACATCTGCAGTATAAGAGTAACTTACTATTATTATTGTTATTGCTATCATACGTTGTCACCACTATTACTGCTGCTTCATCATCCCAGTAGTGGCATGGGTGGTAACAGAAATGATGGCAGCTTAAATTTATTTTGGTGGCAGTAGTGGTAGTAATGATGATGGTAGTTGTAGTACTGATGTAATGGTGAAGATTACCAATATTTAGTTATGGGTTAGTTATAGTTTAATTTTCCATATTTAATTTTTATATTGCTTTTGCATTTCTACTCGTTGACTGATACTCATTTTATAATTTTATTATTGTATGGTATTAATATTTTTGTTTTTAAAATATTGACACAATGTTTTTTCATGCCAATAAAGCAGCTGAATGAATCGAGAGTGAGAGGAGATGAGAGACAGAGAGAGAGAGAGAGAGAGAGAGAGAGAGAGACAGAGAGAGAGAGAGAGAGAGAGAGAGAGAGAGAGAGAGAGAGAGAGAGAGAGAGAGAGAGAGAGAGAGAGAGAGAGAGAGAGAGAGAGAGAGAGAGAGAGAGAGAGAGAGAGGGAGAGAGAGGGAGGGAGAGAAAGAGAGAGGAGGAGAGAGATCTCATAAGACTCAAGGACGGCGCTTAAACCGAGATCCCCACCTTTCCACCCAGGAACAGTGCGAACAATCTCCCACCCCTCCAAGATCACAGAGACAACACCTGACTGGCACCTGGACCAGCCACAACACAGCAATTCATCAACCCTAATGCCCACCAGCATCCAGTTGAGCACAGACCACCCAAGCCCAGCTTCAGACCCACCCAGACGAGGCCTGGCACACCCTCCCCCCACCACAGACCCACACCTGGAGTGAGCCGCAGCTCCGGCAGACAGGAGCTATGGCCAAGCTAAGAGATGGAGTGAACTGGCCCAGCTCCCACCAATGAATGAGTGACATCAAACAAATGCTGAACTACTATGCCTACATGTGATAGGCCGAGGGTCATGGTAAGATGAGAACAAGAACTCCACCATCCCCACACTACATCCCACCCAAGTGGCATGACACAGATTATCTAAAATGTTAAAACAAATCACATTTGCAAAATACGTAGTTTGATTTTAATTGAAAAACTTTATTTTAATAGTCTGCTGGATTGTGAGTGTTTATCTCATTTTGAAGAAAAATAGTTATGAAGTCTTTTACGTTG
>NW_025540413.1:0-6369 GCF_020615455.1 Coregonus clupeaformis | reverse complement strand
AATGTACAATAAAAACTTTTCCAAAAGAAAATCTGTTTCTTATCTGTCGACAGGACTCTGGACAGGACGGACCGGTACGGACGAGCCTGGGCGAGACTGAACAGAACCCAAGACGGAGGCCCAATTTTTCGGACCAGGCAGACTCAGACTTGAACAGGACTACCACTGACAGTTAGAATGACAGACACAAGGGTTCTGGGAGTTAAATTTGACAGAGAGGGAGGTGGTAGTGGCAATTGGACCGGGGACGTTAGGGACAGTTAGACAGAGACTAGGGTTTTGGGGACTGAGACAGCTGACTTTGAGGGCAAGGTTTTAATCATCAAGGCTGTGATTTTACCTGTCCTTTTATTGATCAGTTCTGTTTTTACCCCCCAGAACTCTTTCAGCTCTGGACCGGATGTTGTTTTATTTTTTTGGGGACAAGTGGGAGAGGCTGAGGAGGAGATGGTAAAGAGGCCCAGGTTCAAGGGGGGGAAAGGCTTGCCTGACCTCTACTTGTTCCTGGGCAGCCGCAGCGTACATCTTACTCTTGCCACCTCCCCCGGTCAACAACAAGACCCAGGCCCTCGCACGGTTCCCGGCTGGGATCTTACCTCAGGTCTCTGAGGCTGATCCCAGTCGAACCCTGCGAGCCCCAGTCTCTTTCCTGCCTCCCCACACACTATATACAGCTACAAAAGTTTTTAAGACATTTTAAACTGGAAAAGAGCCTGTCACAGTTTTAACTAAACACCGCTCTCTTCTCTCTCTTGTGCAGGAACGGGAACCGTGTGTCCAGTGCGCGGGCTTGCTATAGGCGAGCCCTCAACGGTTTGGCGCATCGTGGCCCATCCTGCTCTGCTGAATCGGCACCGTGATCTGTCCTGGATGGTCGCCACGAGATCCTCCCGGTCAGGGGCCGTTATGCACTCCCGGGGCATGGCGAGGACATCCGCGTGCCCCGACCAGGCTGCGGCCAAGAAGAGTCGGTGAGGCACTTGCTCTGGGAGTGCAGAGCCGCACGGGACCTGTGGAAGGAAGCAGGCCCCCCTGATCTCCCCACACCTGCCAGCAGGGGAACCTAACGCCCCAGCCGTGCTGTATGGGGGTGGGCCAAAGGCCCTATTCAACCAAAGGCCTTCACACAACTCTGGCCCACCTCACGTGTCTGAAGGATGCACTGTGGTCCTCCCCGCAACCTGCTGGTGGGGAAACAGGTAGAGACCACCCCCAGGCAGTGGCCTGGTAGCCACGGAAGCCCTGGGGTGGTACGAACGACAGGGGCCTCGACCCAGGCGAAGGGTCCCCACAACATCTAAGGTCCCGGCGTCACGGCCTCACAGGCTGCGGTGCCTAGGGCGATGCGCCTAGGGGAGGAGTCTCCTCTGGGCCCCGACGGACGGGTACGGAGTCGTTTTAGGAAGAGCAGGAGGAGGCTTTTTTGATAAGGACTCACCCCGTTTTTGTACAAAGGACCGAAGACAGCTTTTTAACAAAGTGACTTTTTGACAGGCTTTTTATGTCTTAAAAATGTTTTACTTTGTTAAATCATCTATACACATTTTAAATGGCTTTTACTAAATTGGCTTTTACAGGAATGGGTACTTTTATATAGGATTGTTTTATTGTTTTAAATAAACAACATGTACCTTTTAAAATGTAACTGTAATGTAATGCTGGTTTTAATGCACTTGATGCCGCTTTTATGTGTATAAATGTTGTGATGTCACGAGAGGCTGTGTCCTGGAGGGACGTTACATCCCCCTGAGGTGGCTGCAAACCCAGACAGCTATGGCTCCATCTGCTGGTATGGTCGGGAACTCCACCCTCTATGGCCAATCTTCCCACGACGAGCTGAAACAAATGAGGAGCTGATGAGCTGAAGGTTTGGGAAGGGAAGAGACACAGTCTCCAACCTGGGCTCTCTGGAGGACAAGAGTGCTGCACGTCCACTTCCATGAGAATATAAGGATTTGGAGAGTTACTTACCTTTGGGAAATACCACCTTTGGATATATGCACCTGTGGAAATACGTGAGAGACATTTGGAAGGACTTTTGCTGGGTTGGCCACTAGCTCACCGTGGACTACAGTAAGGCTGTGGAAAAGTTATCTGAGCGAGTGAGAGATTATGATTTTGGATGTGGAAGAGACATCCCTGAACTGTTAACCCTTAAAGAGCCACAAGAGAACAGAATTTTGTTATATTTTCGTTAATTTCCAAGACCTATAATAAAATCCTTGTTTTGTTTGAACCTTGTCTCCTTGCACTACTTGAGCAATCCCTTTGAAAGCTGTGTAGCCCCTCGTGACGTCACAGATGGTGGAGAATATGGGCACGCTCAGCGTTAATAGTGCATGTCAGAGGAGGATACCAAAGGTTTGATCACCCAGTTTTCCAAGTTGGCCGTAGGCTCCCCGCTTGACTGAAATGGAGGACATGGGAAAGCCCTTGTTGCTGGCCAGCAAGCCCAGATGCAAGCAAACGTGGCTCTCTTGGAGGAGCAAAAGAAAGCCAACCTTCTGAAGGCAGAGGAATTGCAGTTGCAGAGACAGATGGTTGTCCAAAATACCCGCCCAATAAAGCAAGTGACTTTATATCTAAGATGGGAGCTACCGATGACATTGAGGCATACCTGCATGCATTTGAGGCCACGGCCACTAGGAAGCCTGGCCCAAGCAACAGTGGGTTGGTCTGTTAGGCCCCCTTTCTAACCGGGAATCGCTGAATGCTGTCCGGGACCTGGGCCCTGACCAGGTTACTGACTATGATGCCCTGAAGTCTGAGATCCTCAGCAGATATGGACTCACAAAGTTTGGTATGGCCCAGCGCTTTCACAGCTGGACCTTCCAACCAGACCAACCTCCTCGGGCGCAGATGCATGAACTTGTCCCGAATCGCAAGGAAATGGCTGGATCCGCAGAGGAATACAGCAGCGGCGGTGGTGGAGGCCGTTCCGCGGTGGATCGTTACCTACGCGCCCCTGCCTTTGAGGCAAAACGGTTCATCAGTACAGGCCTTGACCACGGCTGATCTGACCGTGGAAGCTGTGGAAAAGTACCGGCCACAGCGGAGATGCTGAATGCTTCCCGAAAAAGACCCCAGGAGTGCGGCCCCACCACAAATGGGAAGAACCCGTCCAAAGGACCCCAAGGTCTCGAACCCAGCCACTGTCGGGATTTTATCCCGGCTCCAGGGGAGCCAGAAACCAGGCGGTCCAAGAAGAGTACACCAGGAGGGGGAACTCGACAGTGTTACCGGTGTGGGGAGATGGGACATATCTCCTGGCAGTGTGGGAAACCAGCCGATGAACCTATGCCCACTGCGAGTCCTCCAGCTCAGCACCCACACACCGCTTTTGCCTCGCTCTTGGGAGTCGTAGATGGCGGCCCAGATCGACCCCCCCACCTGCCCGGTAACTGTGAATCACCATGATGTGGGAGGCCTTACTGGATTCTGGTAGCCGGGCCACCCTGGTGTGTAAGGATTTGGTGGGCCCAACGTGTCTGACCCCGGGGAAATCTCCCAGTTTCCTGTTCCATGGGGACACCTTAGAGAATACCCCATTACTGAACTTCAATGACCAGCACACGGGGAACCATACACACGACGGCGGGGTGGTTGATTCCCTCCCCGTTCCTGTCCTAATTGAACGAGACTGCCCAGCCTTTTACCCACTCTGGAGAGAGTCTCAGGAGAGGTTAACCCAGTACCTCGGAAACGGAGAGGCAAACTCATCCTGGGAAGGCTCCGGTGCAATCCTCCGAGTTACTCACTCCCGCCCGGGCTCTGATAGGGATGGCAGGGGTGCCCACACCGACACAGAGACGGAGCTACAGAATCTGGACAAAAGAACTGTCTGGTCTGAAGGGGACCGCTGAGAGGTATCGTTTGTTAAAGCAACAGTTAGACATGAAGACAGAAGAGTTAGATATCCTCCAGGCTAAACTCCAACAGAGCTCCTTCCCTAAGCAACAGGAGGAGCTGGAGAGGCTGCGCAGGACCATCGAGGAGTGTGAGGAGACCCTGCGCAGTAGTAAGGAGGTCCAGAAGAAGGCAGAGGAGAAGTACAAGGTGTTGAGAACAAGATGAAGAATGCGGAGGCAGAGAGAGAGAAGGAACTGAAAGCTGCTCAACAGAAGCTAAACTCTGCTAAAACCAAGGCTGATGCGTTCAGTAAGAAACTCAAGGAGAGACAACAGGAGGCTGAGTCCCTGGTCCTAGAGTTGGAGGAGTTGAAGAGAGAGCAGTCCGGCAAGCACCACGGCAATGCGGACGCCCTCTCCCGGCGTGATGCCTTCTTCGCTGCCTTTACCGCGACGAGGACGTCGGTCCCGAGGAGGGGGATGTGTGATGTCACGAGAGGCTGTGTGTCCTGGAGGGACGTTCACATCCCCCGAGGGCTGCAAACCCAGACAGCTATGGCTCCATCTGCTGGTATGGTCGGGAACTCCACCCCTACTGGCCAATCTTCCCACGCAGCTGAAACAAATGAGGAGCTGATGAGCTGAAGGTTTGGGAAGGGAAGAGACACAGTCTCCAACCTGGGCTCTCTGGAGGACAAGAGTGCTGCACGTCCACTTCCACTGAGGAATATAAGGATTTGGAGATACTTACCTTTGGGAAATACTCACCTTGGATATATGCACCTGTGGAAATACGAGAGACATTTGGAAGGACTTTTTTGCTGGGTTGGCCACACTAAGCTGCAACGTGGACTACAGTAAGGCTGTGGAAAAGTTATCTGAGCGAGTGAGAATTATGATTTTGGATGTGGAAGAGACATCCCTGAACTGTTAACCCAAAGAGCCACAAGAGAACAGAATTTTTGTTATATTTTCGTTAATTTCCCCAAGACCTATAATAAAATCCTTGTTTTGTTTGAACCTTGTCTCCTTGCACTACTTGAGCAATCCCGCTGAAAGCTGTGTAGCCTCTCGTGACGTCACAATGTATTTAAAAAATGTGAGCTGTTTTAAAGGAATTGACAAATAAAAACTTTTCCAAAAGAAAAAAATCTGTTCTTATCAGACCAAAGGCCTTCACACAACTCTGGCCCACCCTCACATGTCTGAAGGACGCACTGTGGTCCTCCCGCAACCTGCTGGTAGGGAACAGGTTGAGACCACCCCCAGGCAGTGGCTTTGGTAGCCACGAAGCCCTGGGGGTGGTACGACGACAGGGGGCCTCGACCCCAGGCGAAGGGTCCCCCACAACACCCAAGGTCCCGGCGGCCACGGCCTGACAGCGCTGCCGGCGCCCCTGGGCGATGCGCCTAGGGGGAGGAGCTCCTCTGGGCCCCGACGGACGGGTACGGAGTCGTTTCAGGAAGAGCAGGAGGAGGTTTTTTGATAAGGACTCACCCCGTTTTTGTACAAAGGACCGAAGATAGCTTTTTTAACAAAGTGACTTTTTGACAGGCTTTTTATGTCTTAAAATTGTTTTTACTTTGTTAAAACATTTATGCACATTTTAAATGGCTTTTACTAAATTGGCTTTTACAGGAATGGGTACTTTTATATAGGATTGTTTTATTGTTTTAAATAAACAACATGTACCTTTTAAAATGTAACTGTAATGTAATGCTGGTTTTAATGCACTTGATGCCGCTTTATGTGTATAAATGTATTTAAAAATGTGAGCTGTTTTAAAGGAATTGACAAATAAAAACTTTTCCAAAAGAAAAAAATCTGTTCTTATCAGTAACAACAAAGGCCTTCACACTCTGGCCCACCCTCACATGTCTGAAGGACGACATATGTAGTCCTCCCGCAACCTGCTGGTAGGGAACAGGTTGAGACCACCCCCAGGCAGTGGCTTGGTAGCCACGAAGCCCTGGGGTGGTACGAACGACAGGGGGCCTCGACCCCAGGCGAAGTCCCCCACAACACCCAAGGTCCCGGCGCCACGTCCTGACAGCCTGCGCGCCTAGGGCGATGCGCCTGGGGGAGGAGTCTCCCTCTGGGGCCCCGACGGACGGGTACGGAGTCGTTTCAGGAAGAGCAGGAGGAGGCTTTTTTGATAAGGACTCACCCCGTTTTTGTACAAAGGACCGAAGACAGCTTTTTTAACACAGTGACTTTTTGACAGGCTTTTTTATGTCTTAAAATTGTTTTTCACTTTGTTAAAACATTTATGCACATTTTAAATGGCTTTTAGTAATCGGACTTTACAAGAATAGGTACTTTTATGTAGGATTGTTTTTATTGTTTTAAATAAACAACATGTACCTTTTTTAATTTAATTGTAAATGTAATGCTGGTTTTTATGCACTTGATGCCTTTTTATGTGTAAATGTATTTCAAAAGTGAGCTGTTTTAAAGGAAATGTATAATAAAAACTTTTCCAAAAGAAAATCTGTTCTTATCAGTTTAATATCTGATACGT
>NW_025540412.1:0-6395 GCF_020615455.1 Coregonus clupeaformis | reverse complement strand
CATACTCTATGGCAAAGTCTCTCTCTCCAACACCACAACTGGTTTTATATAATGAAATGTGTGATTTAACAGGCCAGAAGTAACAGGTGGTGCAATGCACAGGAATGTTCATTGATTGGTCAATAATCCAGCAGACACTCTCCAATCAGAACATTTAGGACACCTGTGATTAGGGCCAGAAGGAAGAACCGACCACAGATACACTGTATCCGTAACACTCCACACCTTAAAAGCCCAAACCCACCATAGTTTACTACACCATAATACTATCACAACTTTTAAATTCACATTTCCTATTGGATAAAAAAAAAAACCTAATCATCAAACACAACAGCATCTGCCAGCACATTATCACCTTTGTGTTTACGGATCTTGAGTTATATTTGTACGTGTTGACATAAGGCGTTGGTTCTGGTTGTACATCCGGTGGAGAAAACTGGGATTTGTGCCCACCTTAATCACTACTTCTACTACTCAGCAAAGCTAGAGCCCTTGTTCAATGGTTGGAATAGTTTGTCTGACATTTGTTAAATTTCGTGAAAAATTAACAGACAGGATGGTCCACTCCACTCTCAGTCTTGCTGTGATGAGAACAGCACCAGCACCTCTGGCATTGCATCTACCTCCAGTTTACAAGCGACGCTCAAATTCTGGGCGCAGCAAAACAGAGTACTACACAAGAGTGCTGCGCAGTGGCCAGAAAGCATACAACAATCTTCAACCATACAAATTTTCTCTTTGGACTGAGCATCGTTAGTGGACACTATAATACAAATCGTTTGTAGCCACCTAAAAAAACGGCGTAGACTCTCTTCTGGTGGTAGGTTGTGAAGTACGTTTGCACAGCTGAGACCTTGGCATCACGTGCCTAACCATGGCAAGCCTGTTTGCCGGATAAGTAACAGTGGCAGCCCCAAGCTCGCACTTTGCTAAGTTCAGAGTTAGAGGGCGGTTTGCTGAAGCGTTCACACACTGCCCTTAGGGAGTGTTAGCATGATCAACTCAGTTGAATGATTACCAGATCATCCAAGATTAGCCCACTACAGGTAAGACTCATGTTTGGGCGTTGGAAAGTGGCACGAGGTGGCGTTCATCCCAATGCCATGACAGCATATTAGCAGAAGTGATCTGGGGTCACAAAGGCAGAGTCACTCCGAGCGCGTGGAGTTAACGCGGCGCTGCCAATAAACTTATTTTAAGAAGATCTGGTTTGGTTACATGTAACGCGCAACAGTATCAATACAGTCATCGATCTGGAGTAGCGAGACGTAACGCTGCTTGGGCAGCCATTGACTTTCCGATATCGTACATAATCTGGATGTCCCATCAGTACAATGCGAGAACTCACAGCGCAGCCAGGTTATTCTCCAGTAAATAACCACGACCTCACCCTCATTATCTTTCTCTTAGCGCGTTACCGTGGGAGTGTTTAGCCCAATAGGTGCAGCGTTTCCAACATTAATGTCATGTTCCTAACACATTTGTACATGTAGGAACATCATTAAACTGTGCATGTGTAACGTCTCTATCATCTGACTGTCTACATCAGATTAAATGAATCAGGCTTGCCCGGGAGGAGACTAATAGCATCTCTGAATTGGGCAATCTGGCACACTGCTGCTGATATTGCCCAGCTCCAAACCATCTAGTCCCACATCATTAACATTACCTCCACTACCTAGCAGCAACAGAGACAACCGACTCAGCCAGTTTCTCTGACACAATACACCTGGTGTTGGGTCTGTTGTGGTGTGTCTTCAACTATTATGTAACACACGGGGATTGGCGTTTTCTATCGTTCTGTATCACGTAGTCAGTTTCAGTTGGATTTCTTTTCAATGACATAAGGACCAGAGAGGCATTATGACAATGCTCGCTTTAAACAACAACATAAGAGGCTTCGGTCACCTGGCTTTGTGGACGAGAAACGCCCTGTGTCATAGTGTCGTTTCATCCGTTTCTGTGAGGAAGACGCGCTTCCTTTGCTAGAGGCACAGGCAGCATGTAGGCGCTCACGTAAGCCGAACGTAGTCCAACACATTTTCTTTCACATACAACTCTTGCTTGACAAAAACTGATCCTAGACTTTCATAGGTCCTCTCATGGTGTGGGTCCAAACACCAGTTCAGCTGGGGCCTGAACCCTCAGGGATTTCTGTACTGTCATACGGACAGCAAACAACACTATAGAGGAACTCCCTCATCCCAATCTTTCTCAGATTCCAAGCAATATTTCACGAGCATGACCAGGGTCTCGATGCCCGTTCAAGCTGCACCCTGGGACTCTGGGTGATATGCGCTTGACACATGGTCTGACAAGGATTTCAACACTTGTTTGAAAAGTTTAGAAAGGAAATTCGTACCTGATCTGGGGTTTGTATCACCTTGAGTAATCCAAAAGTTGAGAAGAATTTGATCAGAACGCTGATTTAGCTCACCACTGGACAGTAATCCTTTGCTAGAGGAATGGCCTCTCCACAAGCATACAATGTCAACATAAACTGGTTACCAGATTTTGTTTCCCGGTAATGGTCCAACACAATCAACCATCACATGCTCGAATGGTTCACTATGGCAGAATGGGACAAAGAGGCGCCGGGAAAAACAACCTGGTTCGGGTTTCCCAACTACTTTGACAGGTGTGGCAAGTCCGACAGAACGTTGCCCATCTTGTTCTTCAGCCAGGCCAAAAGAAATGTCGTAAAACTCGATCATAAGTCTTGGTGACTCCCCAGATGTCCGGTATACTCAGGTGATCATGAGCGTAGGATAAAAGCATTTGTCGAAAGGCTGCAGGAATCACTATTTGGTAAACAGCATTCCAATCTCCGCTAGCGTCAACATGGGATGTCCATTTTCGCAGCAGAGATTACCATCAATGAAGTATGCCATGTTTTTCTTCTTTAGCTCTCCTCTGAGACAACACCAGAAAAACATTTAGCCAAAATGTCAACCTGTTTTCGATCACTGTCCACGCAGTAACTGGCCAACGTCTTTGGCCTCGAACTTAAGTTCCACATCCTTCTTCCTTTTTCTCTGGGCTAAGTTGGTCAGACTGCAACGCAGCTACCAGAGGAAGTAGCACCGAACTATCCTCTGGGTCACACTCCCTGAATAGATTCGTGTCTTAACAAATCTACTCACACTTCACCCACTCTGTGGTGTCGAGCACGTGTGACAGCACAAGCTGGGAACACATCTGGATCACCCTGTGCCAGCTCCTCGGAGAGAGACGGTCACTTTATCATCTCCAATATGGGTATTACCTTTCCTCCGGCAACATCGTGCACCCCACCATACCAATGTCCTTTTACTGGCAACATAGGACGTACGCCCACCTCCGAACAATCCATGACTAACTCAGAGGCACGTTCACAAAGTGCAATGCTTGCCTGGGACAAATCCCATTTCAATTCCTTTACTAACACACTGGGAACCACAATATGATTATTAGGGACAAAGGGCAACACATCAGCTAAAATTATGACCCACTGCGCCACACGCCAGTATCTGGAGGATTCTAACTGGGCGGCGGAGACGCATCGGATATAGAAACAAACCCCCTCAAAAATAAATGTTCTAAGCTGTGATCTGGGACAGGGACTTTCAAACCACATTCACTGCGAAGGCCTCTGTCTCTGATTCCGGCCTTTGCAACGTATAATCAGCCCAACACCCGTTATCGACCTGATGTGCGAGGGCATCTCGGCTTCATGCGTTTAGTAAAGCAATCACTAACCAAATGTCTTACCTTGCCACCATGAAACAGTGACGCACATCTTTTGGGCGTGCTGATGATACTAGCTGGCTCGACTAGGGACTACAAGTTAGCAACTCCCGCAGCCACTGCTCCTCCGTCTACGCCAAAGCCGAACAAATTTGTCAATCACAAACTCTGATCCTGCAGACGCTTCGGAAGCAGTGAGTATACTTTCTGTTCAAGTTCAGATAAACTTGCGTTCCGGTAAACAATTTTTAAACTCTTCTAACAAGATTAACTCCCGGTAAGAGAGTTGCAATCAAGTTATTACTAGCACTGTGCCATTTGTCAAACAGATTTCCTTTGTCTCTAGCAAACTCCACTAAGTCTGAGTAGGAGACTTTTTATGAGACCTAAATCTGTCGATATGCCTCAGGAACAAGCTTCATAGGCACGAAGAACAGTTATTTCCTCATAATTCAAACTGTCCCCAAAAGAGGTAGCCAGCTGCCAGAACTGTGGGCTTTACCTGTTAGCTTACACTGAAGAACTGTCTTGCCACATACCGGGGATTTCAATGCTACCCTATCACGTTCAAAACACTGAAATAGGAATCAACCTCCTGACTCCTGAACACAGGTACCAAGGTGATCTGCCTACTAATCAAACGTAGCAGATGACACAGCTGGATGAGGATTGGCTCACTAGAGGCATAGTATTAGCAGAGAGACTAACCTCGCTGTTTCTGCCTCAATTTCACATTTTACGCCTCGCCAGTTCTTGATCAAGCCTGCAGTCCATGTTCTTGATCTGGCCTCTTAAGTGTCTTCCAGTTCCATCTTCCGCGTCTCCTGTTCCCATCTTTAACGATACTCTGTTCTGCCCTCTAGCTCTGCACTTTACTGATCCCAACCTTCTTTGCCTGATCTTGTGCCCGCTCTTCCGCCTCTACTTGAGCGTGGTGAGAGCGGACATCGTCCTCTGGGCATCCACTGTCCGGTCAGTGGGGAGAGGGGGTCATCGTGGGCAATGTGGCTGAGCCAGTCTCGTCCTCAGATACTGATGGGCTTACAGAAACATCAACCACATAACCCCTACAGGAGCAGCAGAATCAGGCTATGGCGTTCAAGCACTCGCTGGTTAACAATATCCTCTACTTTTCTTTACTTCTGCTTTCCTCCCTCGTATGGACTCAGAAAGTGGTCAGCCCAAAGCCCTGTAGATCCACTCTCATTTTAGTTCTCAAAAATCTCCCACGTGGGGGTTTTCCTAAAAATGCTTCCCAAATCAAAAGTAGCCATCCTCTGCTTAACCTGGGCGTCGACTACTGAACACACACAAAAAACAGTAGTACAGCTGTGCTCAACACTGAACCAGACACACTTACTAATTTGCACGAGTAGCATGGGTATATATCCCAGACGAGCCCCCACTTTATCTTCTGAACCCCGTGGCTTTTAAACGTCTAGGGTGGATGGCATGAGACCCGTAACATAAATTATGCAAAAATTACAAGTGCAACCTGAACATTTGGCGAGAAACCAAAATGACAACAACAACTATGAGCTACGTCCAACTTAAATGGTTTATTACTGGCTACACGTTAAAGGTTTGGGAAAAAGGGAACTGAGCAGTATAGAGGAAGTTTGAAACAATAGTGTAAAACCCCTAAACTGATCTAGCTGCCTAAGACCGCTTACTGCTACCACCACAAAATACAGTGGGTGCTAAAAAGGTCTAACTGGTGTTTATAGACGATTTCTTCCTACGAGGTAATGTCAATACGTCCAAGGGAATAAACCCTTCCCCCACTTTTCCCAAAAACACACAAAGCTACTAAACAGGGTAATCAGCAATTAAACAAGTACACAGGATACAACAGTTATCCACACCGCAAATGAAATATATTCTAATAATGTTACAGCAACAGGGTAACCAACAACTTAGTGCGTACACGAACATGACCGACACTTCCACCGTACATCCATACTCTGTGTATGGAAAGTCTCTCTCTTTGAACAACCACAAGTTCTGGTTTTTATATAAATGGAATGTCTGTGATTGCAAGTAACAGGTGGTGCAATGCACAGGAATGTTCACTGATTGGGTCCAAACAACCCATGACACCTCCACGCACCACCAATCAGGAACACATGGGACACCTGTGATTAGGGCAGAAGGAGAGAAACACAAGACCACAGGATACCTGTATCAGTAACAGTCCCACTTTTAGCGCAAACCAGATGGGATGGCGATTCCCGTTCAGAATGCTGTGGAAGCCTTCCTTTGGTTAATGCCTTAATTCTAAATAAATAACCAACAGTGTCACCATACAGCAAAGCACCCTCCATCCTACCACCTCCCCATGTTGCCAGGTGGGAACCTCCATGAGGATCATCCATTCACCTACTTTATCTCCCCAAAGACACTGTGGTTGAACCAAAATCCAAATTTGGATTAATCAGACCAAAAGACAGATTTCCACCGGTCTAATGTCCATTGCTCATGTTTCTTGGCCCAAGCAAGTCTCTTTCTTTTTATTGGTGTTCTTTAATAGTGGTTTCTTTGCAGCAATTTGAACATGAAGGCCTGATTCCATGCAGTCTCCTCTGAAAAGTTGATGTTGAGATGTGTCTGTTACTTGAACTCTCACTTGGTGGTCTGGCAATCTGAGGTGCTTGCTCTAATGAACTTAT